>NC_052504.1:91438903-91693903 GCF_014356525.2 Nilaparvata lugens
TTTCTTGTTTTGAGTTATGTTGAGAATAAAACTTCATCATTCATTCAATAATAAAAAAAGTGAAATAAAGTTAAGAAGAGGGGAGGGGAGATCTTCACTGTATTGCCCTCGATAATACACAAACAATAATTGAATTAAGTTGAGAAATTCTTAAAAACCTCCAACATTATAATCACAAAATTATAGCACCAGATTAAGCTGAAAATTGTCCTCTGTTCAAAAAAACACAACGCACTAAAATGTGCTAATGCCAGCCGGGCATTGGCATTAACGCGATCATTGTTTACTATTTTCTGAGTTGTATGTATGTGTATATGTTTGTATATAAGTGACTGGTCTAAATAGCTCGTGACGTCACAGTTTGCACTTGTGTCAAAACACACAGCCAGCCAGTGACAGTGCGATTCATATTGATCTGTCAGCATTCCTTATGAATAAGATCTATGCTCCCATTCAAACAATGCTGACAGTTGGAGGAGAATGTAATCATAGCTTTCACTTGAAAATGTGCTCTCAGAAGTGCAAACTGACTGACAGCCGGTGTCACTATAGCAATATTACATCAGAGATGTCTTAATTATTACTGCATGGTGGAAGGACCAAAAAAAAACTCCTCATAACTTGAAACTGTGGTTTCTGGGCCAATGTTGGTATTGCATTTGAGCAAGAGAGTATAGAATTGGTATAGGTAATGTCAGGTCATAATTATGTTGTGCCACATACCTGATTATTAGTTAGGCCCGCCGCAAAGTAGACCCACGCTAATCCACGAAAAGCAACCCACGCCGTGAGATGTTTTGTAAACCATTGCTATAGAATTATTCATAATCAATCAGCTGACAAGTGGATCATTCATTGCATTTATCAAGGGCCCCATACACTAGGGAACTTGGATCGGCGAACTTGGTTCTTGCGAACCAAGTTCCCCAGTATGTGTGGAATATTGGCGAACCGCGAACCAAATTCGTGACGAATTTGGTCTTCAATCTGGATTAAAAACTTTGTTCGGTTCGTCCGCCAGGGCGATGTATTCTATCTATAAATATTCAATATATTTTCTTCCCACAGCAGCTGCAAACTTTGAAACACTTATCTCTAGCCCGAAAGACACTGAAGTAACGAACGGTTGTTCGCTCTCCCCACTACAGTGTGTGGGACAAATCCTACACGAACTTGGTTCCATGAACCAAGTTTGCCCATCCAAGTTCCCTATTGTATGGGGCCCTTTACAGAGATGTCTGGAAAAGCCTTGCAATGGTTTACAAAACATCCCACGGCGTGGGTTGCTTTTCGTGGATTAGCGTGGGTCTACTTTGCGGCGGGCCTTAAGTTAACTAAGAAATAGTTAACTTAATAGTAGTTCTCTACTTATTAAGTAGTTAATAAGTTAACTACTTATGGTAGTGCGTTAACTTATTAGTTATTAATTAATTAAATTAGTTAATAGTTAACTAAATAGTTAATAAGTTTACTACTTATGGTAGTTTGTATTAATGATTCAAATTTCTATGACTTTGCGTCCTATTGTGATTAAACGTTGATAAATGTATTCCACAAACTAAATATAGAGTGAAAAACTGAGATAAAAATAACGTTATGATGCTGAGAGCTTGCGCCAGATAAAATATCATCATCATCAACATAATCTTATATTACGTTTGCAATACACATATTTACTTTTATACTTATTCTACACTCACTGCATGTAAGTTGATCAGTTGATTTTGAAATTCAAAAATACGACGATATGGTGATGAGAATTGTCTGGAATCACCAATGGTGATTTAATTTTTACAAGCCTATCGGGTATCCTAACCTACAATTTCAAAGTTTTGAATTTTTCATACTGAAGATGATGCTGTCCATTGTTTGGTGTCGAAACATCTTTGTTATTTTACAATAAATAAGTGATATTTATGATAAAATCCTAGTGTGATTTCATCACCAATGCTATTTTCGAATGTGATCACTAATATTTTATTTTTTACCATCTATAAATTTTCAGCTTCTATAATATTTCAGTCATATTTAATCACAAATGACATCTAAGTGATTTGTCATAAAATGTGACTGGAAAAAGGGATGGCAATAACTACTGCTACTCTATGTTTTATAACATAAAATGTAATTTTATAGATTCGAACTCAAATAACTATAAGCTGTTTGTAAGTTGGAACAGGCAATAGCATTTTCCTTGCACGAAAAAATATGATGATGATATTATCTGGAACTAATGTCGCAAGCTCTCTGCATCATAACGTTATTTTTATCTCCGTTTATCACTCTATATTTAGTTTGTGGAATACATTCATCAACGTTTTAATTACAATAGGACGCATACTCATTGAAATTTGAATCGTTAATACGCACTACAATAGACTAACTAATAAACAGATATGTGGCACAGCATAATTATGAACTGACATTATCTGCGTGCTTCTCAATATGTATACCTCTAAAAACCTTACATAGACCTCAACTATTAAGATGCGTTTACACCAAAGTTATTAACAAAATGTTAATAACTTAATCCTTATAGATTATATGAGATTGAACATAACTTATCATACACATGATGAACATATGTGTTTGTCAAGTTCCGTTCAATCTAATAGAATCTATAAGGATTAAGCTATTAACATTTTTTTCATAACTTTGATGTAAACGCAGCAGCTTTACTCAATACGTACGGCACGTAGAATTATATTCTACTAGCCGTCAGGCTCGCTTCGCTCGCCATATCCGTTTAGCCAGATGCCCAATCAATTTTTCCGCGATAAATGCATTTCAATCTTCAACTTGGTGCCAACCTAACAAAGTCAACTCAACTTAATGCCAACCTGACAAAATTATTAATTTAGTTTCCAGTTAACAACTGTTTCGAAGAGGTACTCTCTCTAGATTATAGTTCTATATTAACAAATATGTTATGGACATTTTTCAATTATAATTAAGAGATTGGAATAAGAATAATATACATGCTAAAAGACGAACTTTAAACCCTTAAAAATCACCCTTAGAGTTGAAATATTGCAAAAGATTTCTTAGTGCGCCTCTAAAGGGCCAACTGAACATACCTACCAAATTTGAACGTTTTTGGTCTGGTAGATTTTTAGTTCTTCGAGTGAGTGAGTGAGTGAGTGTGTGAGTGAGTCAGTCGGTCAGTCAGTCAGTCAGTGCCATTTCTCTTTTATATAATTATATAGAAAACATTTTTGCTTCCTTGAAAAAACTATTTTTACTGTAATGTACTTTTCATATTTCTTAATTCAGGAGCAAACAAACCATTTCAAGATGATCCTTGAAAATTTACGAGAATAAAATATATTATAACAATTGATTAAACTGAAATATTGTGTCTTAGAGGAATAAAACTTATTGATCAGTTTGCGAAAAGTACAGGTGGCATGTACAGTTATATTCTAAAACGTTTCTGCTCTCTTGAAAAAAGTTCTCTTTTTTACTGTAATGTTATACAACTTCTTCTTCGATGGCGCTACAGCCCAAATCGAGCCCTGGCCTCCTCAATACTGCGCCTCCATCCATCACGATCTCTTGCCTTCATTCTCCAATTCCTGATGCGAAGAAGTTCTGCAGCATCATTTGAGATGCCAAGAGATCTTTTGAGATAACATTTGAGAATGTGATACAACACATTGCAGTGAAAAATGTTCTCAAGAGAGCAGAAACATTTGAGAATGTGATACAACACATTGCAGTAAAAAATGTTTTCAAGAGAGCAGAGACGGTTGAGAATATAATTCTACGTTCCAACTGTACTTTTTATTCATTTGGGGAGCAAACAAACCATTTGAAGATAATCCTTGGGAATTGAAGAGAATTGAATGTTTTATTAACAATTCATTCAACTAAAATTGTTTGTTTTATTTATCATTTACAATCAACTCAAGGACAAAGAAACAGACTACAGTCCAAAACTTCTTTTCATCCCAATTTCAAGAAATAAATTGTCCAAATAAAGGTTAAGTGCGACTTTCCAATTCTTCACTAATTTCCACATTGAAACAAAACACAAACAATTGAAACAATCAATTTTGAATTTAGAAAGATTAAGATCCGAATTGATAAAGATAATTTCATATAATTTTGAAGATATTATTAGGCTACTTATTGATCATTTTAAAAAAATACAGTTATGTTATCCAAAATTCATTTGGTTTTCATTCTTAAAATTCAAATTGAACTTGATGAAGATGACATTGAATTCAAATTAACAATCATTTGAGGAAAATACAGTCAGTTTTCCTCTCAACTGAACTTGAACTATAATCGTTGAGTTGGCAATAGTTTTCGCAGACGCTTTGCAAGCTTTGTTGAGAATGCCACATTGACAAAAAACTGCTTGAAGAATGGAAGCCATGCAAAAGACAATGCCATTCTCTCTCCCCTTTCCTCTCAGCCGTCAATTGGTCCCAGACGGTAGACACGTGTTAAAATCGGTTAGATGTTCTAATTAGATGATCACGATTGATTGAAAGCAGTTGCATTATCACTATATTTATGTACTGTACTAGAATATTCTAGATTTCTCATCTAAAAATATTTTCTGTATCTATTTGAGCATTTGGCGTTGAAAGTCTCACCATTATCTTCGCCTTGTCCAAACTTTATTTTTAAACAAAGATGAGAAATTTCCCCACAAAAGTCAATAATACAATTTCGTATTCAATATATAGGCAAGTAATAGCTTTAGAAAAAAAACTCAAGCACATGAATAGGTTTTGAATAAATAGCTCCAATGTAATGTAATAGCTTTAAAATACATTTAGAGGAATGATGAGGGTTTTACTTTTTTCTTATCATGGACTTGAAAAAGATACATTCTGTTGAATAATATAGAGAATTCTGTTGATTTCAATGTACGTTTGAAGGTCAAATCATGAAATGAGCTAATCAAACTAAATTCAATACACCTTCATTACAACCTACCATTTTCAGCCGTAATCTATATAGTAATTTACATCTTTTTATTCCGAATATCGAGGACCGAGCTTCGCTCTCGAGTACAAAAGCATAAACAATTTATTACGAAAGAAGAAATTATAATAACATTCATAACATTTTTGCAACCGGCACTAAGTACCTGATTAAATGATTACAAAAGTTCAACAGCTGAGTCATAATTTTGACACAGTCCCACACACATGAACTCGCTCACTCACTTCCATCAGCAACAGACGACGAAATAATTATTATCAGCTGTTTTTCCAAGGATGAATAATAATTATCCTTTTAATGTCCTTCAGCGAGTTTTCCCAGGGATGGGACCTAGTGCAATCGAATCTTTTTATTATAAACCTACTATGTTCTGAATTTCGTGAGAATCGTTAGAGCCGTTTTCGAGATCCGGTGAAATACAAACATCTAAACATCCAAAAATCTAAACATTTGAACAGAAGTTGCTCGTTTAATAGTAGCCTACAGAATACCATGACACACATGGTAAATATTGACGCACAAATTTTTCAGTGTCAAGGAAAAACATTTGCAAACTACTTGATAGTATGGACATTTTTGGGCACCTAACAGCATTAAAAAATGACAGATTTCAGTACATGAATAGCTTTGAAATTGATAGCTCTAATGTGTTGCATTTGGAGGGATTATAAAAGTTTTTTTTTATCATGGACTTGAAAATGATACACTTTCTGTTAAAGTATTCTGTTGATTTCAACAGTAAGCTTGGAGATCATAATAATGAGAAATGAACTTTCA
Organism: Nilaparvata lugens; assembly: GCF_014356525.2. NCBI lineage: Eukaryota > Metazoa > Arthropoda > Insecta > Hemiptera > Delphacidae > Nilaparvata > Nilaparvata lugens. Next base: position 91,444,640 of record NC_052504.1, read on the forward strand.
ATTTACGCTTGAAGATCAAATCATGAAAAATGAGCTAATCAAACTAAATTGAAAACACCTCTATCAACTACCATTTACAGTCGTAATCTAAGGAAATTTTTATAGTACATCGTAAAGTTGGGAACCTTGAATGTCTTTTTCTAGGCCCTCATCAATAGTTGATGAGTTGGGAAATCAGTTCTAGAGCAAATCAATATTTTATTCTATTCAACTGATTTTCGATTAATAGCCTCTTCATGTTTCAATGTCGCACAAAAGTTTTCAGTTATCAAAATTGAATTTAGGAAGTTTACGCTGCATCAGAGAATATACGTAAATAGATTGTTTATATGGCTGCATGTTTAATCGAAAGGGGAAAAATGAAGCATATGGAGTTTCTCTTTCTTTCTCCTCTCACATAAACACATTCACTTTCTCCCTCTTTCACAAACTCTTACTCTTTATCTCCCTTCTTTCATACTCTGATTTTATTCCAGTATTTTTTTTATTCTCTCATAGATCACTTCTCACTCTCTCTCTTTCTTTCTTCTCTTCTCTCTTTGCCGCTGTCTTCCTCACTCTGTCTCTCTCTGTTTCTTTCTTCTCTTCTCTCTTTGCCGCTGTCTTCCTCACTGTCTCACTCTCTCTCACTCTCTCTCTTTCTTCTCCTCACTCTGTCAGTCTGTCTGTCTCTCTCTCTTTCTTTCTCCTCTCACATAAACACATTAACTTTCTCCCTCTTTTACAAACTTTTACTTTTTATCTCCCTTCTTTCATACTCTGATTTTATTCCAGTATTTTTTTTATTCTCTCATATATTACTTCTCTCTCTCTCTCTTTCTTCTCTTCTCTCTTTGCCGCTGTCTTCCTTACTCTGACTCTCTCTCTCTCTCTGTTTCTTTCTTCTCTTCTCTCTTTGCCGCTGTCTTCCTCACTCTGTCTCACTCTGTTTCTTTCTTCTCTTCTCTGTTTGCCGCTGTCTTCCTCACTCTGTCTCACTCTCTCTCACTCTCTCTCTTTCTTCTCCTCACTCTGTCAGTCTGTCTGTCTCTCTCTCTTTCTTTCTCCTCTCACATAAACACATTCACTTTCTCCCTCTTTTACAAACTCTTACTCTTTATCTCCCTTCTTTCATACTCTGATTTTATTCCAGTATTTTTTTTATTCTCTCATATATTACTTCTCTCTCTCTCTTTCTTCTCTTCTCTCTTTGCCGCTGTCTTCCTTACTCTGACTCTTTCTCTCTCTTTCTTCTCTTCTCTCTTTGCCGCTGTCTTCCTTACTCTGACTCTCTCTCTCTCTCTCTCTCTGTTTCTTTCTTCTCTTCTCTCTTTGCCGCTGTCTTCCTCACTCTGTCACTATCTCACTCTCTCTCTCTTTCATATCCTCACTCTGCCTGTATCTCTCTCTCTCTCTCTCTCTTAACTCCGCCCTAATAAAGGCATATAATCAATCAATCTCTCTCTCTCTCTCTCTGGCTTAACCAGTATTTGAAAAATGAAATCCATTCATTTATTCCCTCCCTCGCACCCTCTCTCTCACTCACTCACTCACTCACTCTCCTCTCTCATGTAGTAGTGGCGTAGGAGTATTTTGTGCAGCCATTAACCTTGCATCGGCCGCCTTATCAGGTGATATCTACAGTTATGGTCTTTTCGAAATATTATACTTCCTGTTGAAAACTAGCTGTGTTTTGGTCGATATTCTGTCAATAATTCTGTCTCTTAACTTGTATGAGGAAAATTCAGATTTTTACATTAGATTCAGTAGTGCTGTAGACTAACAAACATAATAATTATTGTTACTATCTACAACAATAGAAACTTCTCCCAACATTCTCTCAATTACTATCTATCAAAATAGAAAATTCTCTCAATTTGTAGTGTGCTGCGGAAAATTCAGATTTGCCATCTTATTTAATAATTGTTGATGTATGATTAGAATTTCTACTATTCAATTTATTAAAACTCGGGAAAAGTATTCTTACCTGAGCATGGAATATCTTGTTATTTCCCGCTCATAACTGTGTGATTTGTGACTATTTAATTTAAAGGAATAATCAATGAATGGAGTTGCTATGATCATAAAGTAAAGAAATATTTATTTAATTTTAAATTGAAGATTATTCATTTAATCTATGCTATGATGATATCGGTCTTGATTCTACGAAAACTATCGGGAATTTGTATCATCTATATCAAATACTATTGGATAGTTACAATTTTTCTTTATCATAGTTACAACTATTTCTATATAATATCACAAAATAGCTACATTAGATTGTTAACAAGGACTACCTTATAATTTTATCTTTCAATGTTATTACATTAGTGTCATTTGCATTGTAATAAATAAATCTTTTTTATTTTATAATAATAGTCATTCCCAGTTACAAATGCAATATATACTTTCAATTGACACTTATGTACTACGAACCAGCACCGTACTCCGCTAGGATTTAATTTGAAACTTGACAAACTGAAAACTTGACCTACTGAAATCTTGAAGAATTCAAAATAGGCCTGTAACCATCCTCGGTAAATTGAGAATCTATATGCAAAATTTCAAGTTAATCAGTTGAGTAGTTCAGACGTGATGATGACACGAATTACCTATTCGTGAATTACCCATTCGTGAATTACCTATTCGTGAATTACCTATTCGTGAATTACCTATTCGTGAATTACCCATTCGTGAATTACCCATTCGTGAATTACCCATTCGTGAATTACCCATTCGTGAATTACCTATTCGTGAATTACCCATTCGTGAATTACTTATCCCCTACATGTATAAGGCAATTCTTTCCAATATATTATATTAGTTTCAGTTTGAATTAGAAATCAGAGTAAACAAAGACAACCTATACAAAAAGTACTGTAGTACTACCACGGTAAAAGTAGGGGAAATTTAAAATTTTCCAAACGATAATTATTATTATTATTTATTATTTTACAAAGGCGACTTTCTAGAAGTATTTTAAGCCTAGGTGATGATGATGAGATGAATGATAATACAATGAAGGTAGAGTTATTCTTAATTTATTTCTGTAAAACATTGTAGGATATCGCAAAATCTATGAGGCAACAGTTTTTGAAGATACTGTACACACCAGTACCCTAAATACATACATAAGTACACATACATTAAATGAATATATGTACAAAAATTCAGTTTACAAATATGTAAACGAAACAACATATATAAATTGTAATGCTGTAAAATGCAGTTTGTGATGCTGTGTAGGTAGCATCGTATAACCTCTTAACTAGGATTGTAGGTTATTTCCTGGCGCTGATTATTATCTATCTTTCTCTCTATCTCTCTCTCTCTCAATGACCATCACTGCATCATTCTCTCTTATCAATTTTCTCTCTCGTTCTTTATCGTCTCCTCGAGTTTAGCTGCGGATTCCAGTCTATCCAGTGATCGGTTATCTGCTATTTCACCCACACTCTTCTCTGTCTCTTTCTCACTCCCTCGTTAATGAATCTCGGCCTTTTTTCTCTCTCATTCTCTTCAACTGCTGACTGCATTTGGAAAGTAGTTCAGCCAGTAGTCGGTCCATTTTGGGAGCCATACCAGTCGTTGATTTAGAATAGTAGGAGAAAGAGAAGGATGATGGATAGTGGAATAGTGTGATAGAAGGAGAGGGAGGATTTGAGTCGCCTTGGTGCAATCTGTAATCATCTGATGGCGCTTACCTTGACTAGGAAAATTGTTTCATAGTGAACTGCACTAACCAGGATTAATTTTAATCCAGGATCTGTACAATGCTAAGTAGGTATGGTCAGCTGATTCCAGTTGAAAACGTTTGGTGCAACCAGTTTATTATGGTTGATACAACCAGTTGATCATGGTTGGTGCAAATAGTTTATCATGTTCTGTACTACTAGTTGACAATCTCGGTTGTTGTAACTAGTTCTTAATGGTTGATACTACTAGTTGATTTTGTTTCTTCCATCTAGTTGAGCATGGTTGAGGCAACCAGTTAATCTCGGTTTTTGTGACAAGTTAATAATGAGGTTTTCAAGCAGTTGTTCATAGTTTGTGCAACCATTTGTTAACGGTAGAGGTGCAATAGGTATTTCATGATTTGTGCAACCAGTTGAAAGTTGGTGCAACCTAGACATCAGTGACTCTTCATTCACATACATAGTGATATTGAATTCATCCATGTCTCAAGATAGAAGCTAAATCTATTGTCGACTACTACACAGCTTTACATGTTTAGTCTTACTTGCCTAATTGAAAAAATGTGTCACAATTTCAACTTTTTTCCAACTCTACAAGCTTTTGCTATTAGGTGAAGGATTATCCTCAAATTCTTTAGAATAATCAGCCATGAACTTTGCAGAGCTTTCTTGAACTTTTCTAGAAAAATTTTCTGTAGTGATTCAATGATACTTGAAATGCAATGAAAGTTTATATTTCCTTTCCAGTTTACTTCGATGCATCAATCTAACATTAGCAACATCATTTTTCTCATTTTAATTCTTAATTTCACATTAATTTATCTTCTTATTTTCAGAGTAACATTGATTTCTCATAAGACAATCCTGAACCTACTACGTCTTGATAAAAAGATCAGTTACCTTCTTGAATGCTTTGAAATTCACGTATATTATTAATTCCTTGCATGTCAGTAATCATTTAGTTATTGACTTTTTCTATAAACTTTAATTTATAACCTGATATTCAATTCGTGAGTATTGATAATGCGAATAACCCCTTCTCTTGAAACAATGTCATTCTTACAGTCCATTTCCAGGTTTGTCCGATTCCAGAATATATAATTTATTCTTACTGTGAATTGTATTCTTATTTGAATTGTATTTTTCCATTATGTATGAGTCTACACTGTAAACTAGCCTCTCCAGTACGGAGTACAAGAAATAGACAATTGACTGGAATTTGTTCAGAGTCCTTGGAACTAGTTTAGAAAATTCACTATTCCATTGTATTTTTCTTTAGGGCCATTTTTAATATAGATAAAATATAAATCTCAGTCCCCATTTAAATTATTTTATCACATCATGTTTCGGACATTTATGCCATTTTTATCTATATTTTAGCTATCATATCTATTTTATTTTATATCTATATCATAGCTATGGTGAATGTGATATTTTCGAGCTCAAAATTTAAGTGTTTTTATTCTTTATTTTGTGAATTTATAGTTTGTTTCATGTTTTTAAGAAACTTTTATTATTAATCCATCCAAATTTAAAATTGTTTGTTTTATTCTAATTTATATTTTAGATTGTGATTTGGTGTAGAAATTTGAATGGACATAACCTATAATATTTGGACAATTTAAAACTAAATTAGGAAATTGAAGAAGTTTTAGGCAATAGCCTGTTTTTTCTTTTCCGATTCTTGTATTTTTTTTGCTAACCTTATAAATAAATAAATAAATTTTATTCACTATTACAGTATGTGATTAAGCGTTGACAGGTGTATTATCTTGTTAGAATAATTTCTCACATTTTTCGTCAAGTTCATGATCCTTTGAAATAGATGAAAACAACTTTCCACCAAATCCAATTATATCAAACTTTATGATATGCAGCTCATTTTAATACGTTTTTATGTGAGTTCTTAATAAGCTATTGACAATTCGAATTGATACTTAGGTCTGTTAGATTGATTTATCGGTGCGCAGTAATCAAACCAGAATGTTAACACAAGTTTTTCAGTCAATTTTGGTTAAGAGCTTATGTTTATCGACGGTTCAAGATGCTAATAAGATATTTAGGATTGGTCATCAGAACTGGTCCAAACCTGTTTAACAGCTATTTTCTTACAAAGTGGTCAGCTGTGCCTTCTAAATAGAAAAATTACGATATCAGAATGCGATTAGGCGTTGAAAGGTGTATTATCTTGTTAGAATAATTTCTTACATTTTTCCGTCAAGTTCATGGGCTTTTTGTTATGGAATTTCATTGATAGGCGCCCATGAAATCTAGCTGACAATAAGCTTATCAAATATTTTTTCCAACTTCTCTCTTCAATGAAAGGTGTAAGTTCTTCGAAAGGCATTTCTCACATTATTTTACTTGCATGATTCATTAAATAATACTGCAAACTATTCCTATAATAATGCAAGTAAACTAATATAATATAATATTGCAAGGTTCTCCTATAATAAAAATATATTAAAAGACTAGAAATAAAAATTGAAATAAAATAGAAATAAAATATTCTCCTGAATAAAAAGACTAGATGTTTTCCAACCAAAGATTTATTAAAAATCGAGATACCGTTTTCGGTTGTTACACCAAATTAATCTGCGTTAAACAAAAACTACAACTTAAGAGGAGCAGTATTTATCCTAACGGTCGAGCACTGCTATTGGTGGAAGCCTTGACCTATCAAAATGAACGTTTGCGATTGGGCTAGACAAGCTCCTTCCCAATTAGCTACTCACACGAAACAAAATGTCGATTTCTATATTTTATCTTTGATTGAATGAGTTTCATCATAATTATATTTCATTGTCTTATTGCAGACCTTAGCTATCGTTATTTGTAAGAGGGAATATTAAGAAAGATTGTGGAAAGATATGAACTTGAAAAATAACATTTTTCATTTATTTGAATAGCCTACTTATTTTCAATCTCGTGGATGTTAAAAATTAGACATCGGGAGAATCTTTTTGAACAATAACTACTTAATAGTTCAACTCACCAACAAACTGCATCCAACTATCTTCAAATAATCCACGCCAATTGCAATTGAAACAGATCATAAATTTCCTAATTGTAACCTTGAAATTGACATAAATTTGACTGCATATCGATCACGTGGTACACATCTGTGATATTGTTGAAGGATCCACCAAATTTTAGATAGCTTTGATTTTTATCATACTCGATTAAAATCAGCGTTCAATTTAATGACAGCTTCAATGACTTTCATGTTTGTAGTTATGACTATTTTGTAATTTTCAGCAAATGAGCGCAGTTATAATTTGTGTTTCATGTTTTGTTTGGTGAGATGTATTATGTGATAGCGTTTTCCCCATCAAGTTCCAAAATTACTCCCAAATAAATATCTACTCCAATACCCTTGGGTCGGTCTCCCCACCATTAAAAGCCATACGCTAATAATAATAATAATAATCTACTTCAATAAATTGAAAACCTTCAATTTTGCAAAGGCTACAAGTACTGAATAATATAAATAACCTCACAAGGTTTTCCAATGTGGTACAATGGGACTTCATAGACCTCATTTTTTCTTCTGTTTGCAACTTCTTTTCAACTCTCATCTTCTTTATCAACGTGCAATTCTCTCTCTCATCATGCAACTTTTTCATCAACTTAAACCTCTTTATCAACTTGTAGCTTTGTTTTCAACTTTTAACTCTTTTTCATCTTAATAATTGTTTTTTAGTTATCACGTTGCATTTGTCACCAACTTACAACGTCTATTCAAAGTGGCGACCAAATGAATATAATTTTATTCATTCATTTATCATTTATTAATTTTCTCTTTATCAACTTGTAGCTTTGTTTCCAACTTTTAACTCTTTTTCATCTTACTAATTGTTTTTCAGTTATCACGTTGCATTTGTCACTAACTTACAAAGTCTAAACTTGAATTTTAAAAAACACTTTTGAAGTGAAAATACACTTACAGTAATCAGCCATGATGACCAACAACAGGTAAACTTGAATTTTAAAAAACACTTTTGAAGTGAAAATACACTTACTTTTGTAGTGACGATCGTTTCGACCTGTTGTTGGACATCATGGCTGATGATGACCAACAACAGGTCGAAACGATCGTCACTACAAAAGTAAGTGTATTTTCACTTCAAAAGTTTTTTTAAAATTCAAGTTTAATTTTAACAGTGAAAAAGTATGGATATACAACAGAGTAATTACAAAGTCTATTCAAAGTGGCGACCAAATAAATATAATTTTATTCATTCATTAATTTTCTATGAATTTCGAACTCATAGAGGCTGGGAAGGGCTATAGTTTCAGAACGTAACTATTTCGTGTACTTTATGGATAAAACATTGAATATCCAAGGACATCTGTAACAAGTGCGTTTTCTGTGTAAACAATTTGAAGTTATATCTATGTTATTAGTCACGTGTTGAGGCTATTTTAGCCTGAAAAAATATCACTTCCATTGCGGTAGCCAACTGATAATGGATGGCTGAAGTTTTAACACTAAAACACAATTACTTTTGTCCTTCTTCTCTGAAGAATTGTTCAATTACTGTTTTTCTACGATTCACAACTTTGCGGTTGATGAAGTATGATTGCTGTCATGTGTAGAAATACAGTTAATTTTGTGCAGTACGTAATTCTGATACGAGAATTTCAATATGAAATTTAGAAATTGTACTTTGAATGAAATGTATGAGAATAAAATTGTTAAATTAAGTTTGTGAGTTTTGTGCAGTAATTCTTATACGAGAATTTGAGAATAAAATTTGGAAATCCATGCACTGGAAGTGAGGCAGGGAAAATTGAAGAAGGTTTGGACAGTAGCCTGTTTTTTCTTTTCCGTTGATTGTATTGTTTGTGCTAACATAATGAATGAATGAATAAATAAATAAATAAAATGTTTAGTAAGAAAATGACAGGATGAAGAGAAGATGTATATGAGCGGAGGAGATTGGCAAACGAAACAGTTGAAAAAAAGAAAGTTGAAAGGTGAGAAAAGAAGAAGAGGAGGAAATAGAGATGCAGGAGATATATGAAGTAGAAGAAATAAAGTATAACTGAAATTAGGAGACAAAATAACAGTGAATAATGATATATTGGTGAGAAAAACGAAGAATAAAAATAATGAAACAAGTAAGAAAAATGAAGGGAAAATATAGTAGAAATAAAGTATAACTGAAATTAGGAGACAAAATAACAGTGAATAATGATATATTGGTGAGAAAAACGAGGAATAAAAACAACTAATGAATCAAGTAAGAAAAATGAAGGGAAAATATTTATTTATTTATTGGATAGAGTAAACAATACAGCAGTCGGAAAAGAAAAAATATGGTGTGGCGCACTCACACAACTTTCCTTGCCGTTATGAAAATTGATCATCTGACGCTAGTGTTCTCGCGCATCTCAAGTCTACTATTCAAAATCTGACCCAGCTGCTGAGACGACAATAACGCTGGAGACTCACGATGTCTGCTATCTCTTCATAGTGAATGATTTAATAGAATCAACAGTTGCCAACAGTTTGCAATTGAAATAATCACATTCTCTCGAATTTCGAGTTTATTTTCAATTGTAGGTGAAAATGTTACTGAACATTAATTGTAGAGATTTTCATGCTCAATCTTTTCCCCTTGATTTTTTTTTCAAATTGTATCCGAAGCCTGATAATTGGGAGTCTCAAATCAAATTTGCATAGATGAGGTGGAGCTCCTGGAATTTTTACAGATATAAGACTTGTGGCAGTTGATAGAGCTTATCAATGACTATTTTAGTCATAAATTTGATCAAAATCGTTGGAGCCGTTTTCGAGAAAACCGCGAAAACCCTTTCTCCATTTTAGCCGCCATCTTGAATTGCATTTGATCGAAATTGTTCGTGTCGGATCCTCATATTGTTGTAAGGACCTTAAGTTCCAAATTTCTAGTCATTCCGTTGATTGGGAGATGAGATATCGTGTACACAGACTCACATACACTCTCACACACACACACACACACACACACACACCACACACACACACACACACACACACACACACCACACACACACACACAACACACACACACACCACACACAACACACACACACACACACACACACACACACACACACACACACACACACAAACAGACCAATACCCAAGAACCACTCTTTTGGACTCAGGGGACCTTGAAACGTATAGAAATCTAGAAATTGGGATACCTTTATTTTTTTCGGAAAGCAATACTTCCCTTACCTATGGTAATAGGGCAAGGAAAGTAAAAACAGGTCATTGCCCATAACTTCTTCAATTTCCTAATTTTGTCTTAAATTGAATATATAAGATCAGGATCGAATGAGAGGACTAGGAGATTAAAGGAAAATACTGTATAAAACTTTTAACACAGTTCGAACTAGCCTCAAATTATCAAATTAAAACCTTATTCTACTCTGAACTACACAGCTCTAATCTATATAATCTTTTGATTATATACCTCCCATCCTCCCATTATTAGGCCTACCTCCCATCCACACTAGTAGTCATACTATATGTACTGAACAATCATAACATGTTGGTCTCTCTCTCCCTTGGACACACACACTCTCTCTCTCTCTCTCACTATCACTATCCCTCTTTCTCTCTTGCTCCCTCTCTTGAAGAGTACATCGACTTCCGACTACCACTAGCCCATAGCCGGGGGCTTTAACAGCCCTCCCCTTCCCCTCTTCATAACTGCCACCCTGTTGCTCCCCTATAATTATTCAATATTTTCGCCCGCTTTGGCGTCTCCTAGTAGGGGCGGACTATTAAGTGACAGAGACCTAAAGACAGAGACAGATTAGTGATAGAGAAGCCACGCTATATATCGTGGAGTATATATCTTGTACTAGAAGTTAGGGTAGAATATATATATATATTATATATATATATATATATATATATATATATATATATGTATCGTATATACATAGGTGACAGAGGGTATGAAGAATCAATGCCCTCCAGTGCTCTAGGAGGTGGGGGTTGATTTGGGGTTGATTTAACCCTCCCCAATTTCCTCTAGTTTTTCTGGTGCTCCCATCTCTTTAACTCATTGTGTGTGTTGAAAGTGCGCACTGTTCCCAAACAATGCGCACTGTTGTTGAGAAGTGAAAAGACTATTGTATATAATTTGTTTCTTCAATATATCTATACAGTGGCTGGACGATTGTCACATTATATATGTATCTATTTACTGTATATATGGAGTGGTGACGAGATTTTCACGACTTGGAATGACGTCATCGCTAGTAGTCTTTTTTAGGGTAGTAAGTGATCGATTAGGGTTCAGGCTTATAGGGTTGTTACTGTTTTTTGGAGTGAATTATTGTTTATAGTTGAGGAGTTATGTGAGTTTCTGCTACTACTAATATTTTTAAATTTTAAAGTTCATTTAGTTTGTGAGATCTTTGCTTACATTCAAGGGCTATTCAAAAATTTGATTACATTTAACGATTGTATTTTATTGAACTAAAACTTCTATTTTTCAAAGTCATACCAGATACCACGCAACTAATGTGGTCTGCAGCTCCATATCTTTTGCATTGCTTTCAATATAGGGTTTTGAATTTCCATAGTCTGTTAATAATATAATCTTCCTATCATTTTGATGATGTACTTATTGTATGGATGAATGAATGAATGTTTATCATAAAGTTGACAAATTTGGAATAAGGATTCTTAAAATTCAAAAATTGAGTTAACCACAGACGAATTATGTAATTAACAATAATTAACGATACCTTTCATCTATGATTAATAAGGATCTATGGTAATAAGGATTCTTAAAATTCCAAAATTGAGTTAACCACAGACGGATTATGTAATCAACAATAATCAACGATATCTTTCATCTATGATTTAACACTCCGAAGTATTGAATATCATCTTACTCATGAAAAGACAACTCTCATAATCATGAATGTAATATTTTTTCTCATGGTTTTCATATTATTATGATCCATTAAAAACATTTTATGCAGAACTCAGCATTATAAAATTCTCATATTTTGCGTCTCAATGGTTGAAAACGTAAGAGTTGGCATCATGAACTTTAAAATGTATTTCTTATTTTATTTAAAAAGCTTCACTTTTGGATTTTGATAACAGCAATTATAAAATAATTACTATCAAAAAAAAAAAAAAAATCCAAATTCATTAATTCAAATAATTTTTAAATAGTAGTGCTCATCGAATTTCCATCTAGCTCTTTACCCTGTTGTTAATATTTGTAGTAGCAGAAGTCTTCGGAATGAATTACAGCATTTACTTTGGATTTTTGTAATAATAATAATTATTATATTATTAAATATTATAAAATCCAATCAATATCTATAATAAAAATAATCTATAATAAAATCTAATCAATATTATTAAATCAATAATATTGACATAATTATGATTAATATTCACTATTTTTTAGCATTTGAAAAATTGTAGTATCTCAGTAATTTCCACCAATAGACAAATAGTTTAAGTAGGAATGTAGAAATAATCTTTTAGTATCTTTATATGCCTTCATTCTTTTCATGATTCAAGAAGAGTATTGATATATTTTTATGTATTTAAAAACTTGATACCTCTGCTAGAAAACATCAAACTTCAATAACCGTACTGTTGTTATCATTGGCAGCGAAAGTTTTCTATTCTATGATCGGAACCTTTAATTCCCATTCATGCAACCCCCTGAATGTATTTAGCTGAGTAAATAAAGTATGATCTCTATTGATCAACACGATCATTTCAAGCCTATCCGAGCTATTTCACGCCGGTTGGAGCTCTACAAAAAATTAATTTCAATTTAGCTTCCACAAAAAGTAAACCAGTGATTTGTGTGAAGGCTGTGTGAGAAAATCCACAGTTTGTTTTGAGCTTTGACAGTTGGTGGCTGACAGAGATGGAGGGAGAGAGTGAGTGAGTGAGAGTGAGAGAGGAAATGCACTGTTGAAGTCTCTCCTAAACCCCACTGTACTTCTCCGAGTGGGGGAACCCTCCAACATTGACGGACTGACGAAACATTTGTTCGGGGTTTGTTTGAGTCTACACACCTCCTCCTCATCCTCCTCCTTCTCCACCTCCTCATCATCCACCCTCTCCACCATCACCTCCTCTTCTTTCAATCATCATCATCTGCGTTGCACACTAAGTAACCTCCTGATCACCCCGACTTGCTTTTCCCGTTGTAGACCCCTCAAATATATCCAGTTCTATTTTTATTCCATCCCACTATTCATCACCCCCTCATTACCCTACTCTTCCTTGTTCCCTTAGTCTGTCTCACTCCACTTCCTCTGTCTATCTCTGTCTATCGTTTACACTTTTCCCTTTTGGATCCAACACTACTTGCACTGTTCATCCTTGTCCTATTTTTCTCTCCTTCCGTCTCTCTTTCTCTTCGTTCTGTAGTGTGCCTCATCCTCTCTCTGGCAAGTCCCTTTAATTTGATAATTTTTCCCTCCCCCATTCTTTTCCTGATCTGTCTTCCTCCATCTGTCACTAACTTTGCAATATTTCCCTCTATTTCCTTGTTGTAATCGTCTTTCTCCCTCTCCCTCACCACTATAAGTCCCTTTATTTGATAATTTCTTCCTCTCATCTTTCATCAATATTTTATTAATATCATGTTTCTCCCTCTTCCTCTCATTTCCCTACTTCTCTATTTCTATATTTCCTATTCCCTCTTCTTCTCGTTTCCATATTCCATCTCCCGATTTTATATAATTTCGTTTTTTTCTTCTAACTGCCCCTCTCTTGCCTGCGTCTTCAATTTTATAAACCTCATCTCTTTTTCTCATTCCTCTTCTCTTCTCTATTCCCGTCCTCTTCTCCTCAACTCTCTCACTCTCTCCCAGAATTTGTTTAATTCATTATATAATTATTATTTAACGAAAATCCTAAATAAATGCTGTAAATCACCCCGAAGACTTCTGCTACTGCAGACATTGACAACAGGGTTAACAGCTAGATGGAAATTCGATGAGAACTACTCTCCAAAAAAATATGTAGTTTTTTGGATAGTAATTCTCATCGAATTTCCATCTAGCTGTTAACCCTGTTGTCAATGTCTGCAGTAGCAGAAGTCTTCGGGGTGATTTACAGCATTTATTTGGGATTTTCGTTAAATAATAATTATATATTAATTAGCATTTGAATAAATGCATTCTCTATTTAATTCCATCTGTAATTCATTGTACATAGTTTTCCTTCATGTGATATCTCTTTCTTCCCATATCCTTTCAATTTAAAGATTCCTCCATCCTACCTCTCCTTTATTTCCTTTCTCTCTTCCCTCTACAGCTCTTGCTAATTCTCCCATTCCTTCATCTTTTTTTTCGCTCACTCTCTCTCTTCCACTCAAATTTGCCTACTATCTCTGTATTCGAAGGACAAAAAACTAATCGAATCTAGCAATGTATTAAATTTCATCAATTTTGGATTCCATCACGAACTGTGATCAATTCACTCGATATTTTTTCAAATTAATGACTAGCAGCCAGTCTATTTTATGAAACTTTTAGTTTGAAAATCAATCACTCACTTGGACAAAGAGATCTTTCGGCTGGATTTTCATCTTCAGGTCAATCGAAAGACGGCTACCCCCCCAGTCGTTAATTTATAAGATTTATAATAAAAATTGAAGGTGATCCTAATATCACTCCCCCCAATTCTCTCCTGCCTCCATTTTAACAATTCCCTTTTCTCTCATTTATTTCATCATTCCTAGCTCCTCTAATCGAACCTCTTTAAATCGTTTAATCTGATATCTGGTTATTTTGTCAATAAATTTAATTTAGGTGATTTAGTTTCAATATTTCTTTTCACTAAATTTTTTTCACCAATTTAATCCCTTTTCTTATCATCTGCTATCTTCATCTTATATCTATCACCTTCTCTTTCACTCTTCCTCGCTCGTCTATCCCTTTACTTACACACACTCACTCTCTCTCTTTCTATCGCACTTTCCCTCACACCTCCCTCCAGAGTGTGTATCTGTTCATCCACCCTCTCTGACACTCTCTCCTTCTATCGCACTTCCTCTCACCCCTTACTCCAGAGTGTGTCTACTCTTTGCATAGCCTACTGAACCAGTTGTTTTGTATTCAATGCGGCCTCACCCCCTCAAATGACTCGCGAATCAATACTGTGCCTCGGTCAGCTTTTCTTTTTTATTTCAGTTTATCTCTCCCTCCCTCCCTTACTCACACTCTCTCTTGCTCTCCAACTCTCTTTTTCTCTCGTTATCTCTCTCTGAAATGCTGTTGGGGCGTGCTCACTGCTGTGTGTGTGTGTGTGTGAGTGTCCCACTCATCACTAGCCCTGATAGACCAACCTTCCGTTGCTAATTTTCAAACAATTTTGTCGTGTTCAAAAGGAAACTTGAATCAAGTTTGCTGCATTGATAGTTGATAGATATATGAACTAATCGATGTTCATTGATGATATATTCATGATCAGCTGTGCTAATAGTGAAGTGTTGTGTTTCTTTTCTGGCTCAAAATTTTTCAAAATTACTCAAAAATTTTCAATCTGTAGAGATTTCAGTGAAATATTTTTGTTTTTAATCAGTTTTTAAATATCAAAATTCTAAATTTTTAGTTTAGTCATTAGTTTTGAAGTGGAAATTGGACTTTTTGAAGTGAAAGTGAAATCTTAACCTTATTCTTTTTTGAAACTTTTATTTGTAAAAATTTAATCATATTATATTCATTATAATTATGATCTGTAATTCCAATGGAATAAATAAATGAATGGATGAATGATTATCATTATTATTATTATTATTATTATTATTATTATTATGCGTCAATTCCCTTGTATGGAAATCGCTAAGTATTTACTTTGGATGCCGTACTAGATCCTTATTTCTACGATTATTCCAAAAAATTTTCATTCTAGCCGATATATAGCCTCTCTTCTTTCTTGGGAAAAGACTACGTTTCTCCTCTTACTTCCACGGGGCGTATTTCCCACTTTGCAACACTCCTTCTGAATTGGTTTCTGTCAAAAATATTATGTCATCATCAATTCCTGCATCAGATAAGTCCTTCTGTACATTTTTAATCCAATTTCCCCCCATCTTTTTGCACTTCACAAAAAGTAGGATTCTCTTTGTCATTATTATTAATGATTAATAATGATTATTATTATTATATCAATTTTGGGTTTTATTATATTATTTTTATTTATTATTACATCAATCATTGATGATAATTGAATTATCGAGTGCGTCAATTAGTATAACCTATTTGATGAGTTTCACAGTTGTTGATACTTGATAGCACATACTCTCTAGAAATTAAATAATAGTAGGCTCAAGTGTTGAATTATCTCCCAATGTATAATTAGTAAAACAAATTGTGGATAAATTCTTCCTAATATAAGTTGATTGACTAATGTTTTGATTGAGTTATTATTGTTAGATGTTATAGCCTAGTTCTGAATTACTTTGAATAATAATTTTATAGTGATGAAAATCAAAATTTAATTGTTGAATTTCTTTTGCAGGTAAGCATTGAACTTGAGCTATCCATCCTCTACCAATTAGCAGCTACGTAAGTGGAATTTTTCTTTAATAGCAATATCTTTTCAAGTAGTATTTGAATATTTTCCTCTCTAATCTGTGACTATTTTAAATTTGAAACTGAATATTTCAAAACCATCCAAGTTGTAATGAATCATTTGGATAATATTGCAGGAAATAGAGGAATCATTATGAGACTTATTATGCAGGAGTATGATAATAAGAATACATATAAAATTTGTTGTTGGTTATCCATCTTGTTTCCACTATTATTATTACTATTAAATTTTATAAAACTTTAGAGTGAAAAAGCACTCACATTCTTTGATGTGCGATACCAGCACGAAAACACAATTTAATAGTATCATAAAAAGTAAAATTTAATAGTAACATATAAAATCATTCTACTATTTATAAATTGAGTGTTTCAATACTGTTGATTTTGAAACCTTTGCAGAAAGAATTAGTTTCTAACAAAATTTTAGGTTGTTGAAATTTCAAACTATGATGCCCCATCAAATCCATTATACTCTGAAAATTCTTCTTCAATTTGTATATCATTCTCACATTTCATTTAATGACTATGGAGCAAATACAAAATTATAACTCAAGAGTTTTGGTAACTTGTCCCAGACATTCAAGAAATCTATGTCTCATTTGCATGAAATCTTTTATGATATAATTATAATATTTTATTCACGTTGCTCTATAAATCATCAACTCTATCTCGATTCCCCAATATTTTAGGTAAAAGAACTAGAGCCTAGAGTTTATCTCTCAATTATATCCATGATCTATGAATTATTTCATCTATAATTATTATATATAAGTGAACAGTTGTCGTAAATAATGAATCAATCTTACAAGTTGTAGGAATAACTTAGTAGCGGTTATATTTAGAATAATAATTTTCGAGATTTGAGATAGTAGGCTACTATTATTAGGGGGGGCGCGACAGTCGAGACCGACGACAGCCGAGGCCTGCGACAGTAGAGGACTGTTGCTCAGTGAATCACCAACTCTATCTCGATTCCCCAATATTTTAGGTAAAAGAACTAGAGCGTAGAGCTTATCTCTCAATTATTTCCATGATCTATGAATTGTTTCATGAATATTGATGAAGCGAAGACTGCTCTAATGAACAGTTGTCGTAAATAATGAATCAATCTTACAAGTTGTAGGAATAACTTAGTAGCGGTTATATTTAGGATAATAATTGTCGAGATTTGAGATAGTAGGATACTACTATTAGGCCTACGACTGCTTCTGCTGCAAAGAATATCCAAGATTAGATTGACTGGTGAACTAGTATTTCATTGGTTAGTTTGTGATTTGTTGAAGTTTTTGTTAGTTTGAACTCCCATTGAAGGTCGTCATGACAATGACAACGCTGATCTACCATTGGTTTGCTTATGATTGGTTGAGTTTCCATACTCAACTCTTATTGGCTGTCTCCATGACGACGAAATTGCTACTATCTCATTGGTCAAGCTTCACAGGCTTCATCAGCTTCACCTTATTTCCCACTTAGGCCCGGTTGCAAAGCAGACGGTTAAATTTCAATCGTGATCGAATTCACGAGAACCAATCAGAGAAGGTTATTTTGAAAAATAAGCTTCTCTGATTGGTTCTCATGAAATTAATCACGATTAAAACTTAACCCGCCTTTGTGCAACCGGCACTTAATCTACTCTCACCAGATTTTTCATTACTATTTCAAAACTCTTTCAAAAACTATTTCAGAAGGTTATTTTGAAAAATAAGCTTCTCTGATTGGTTCTCATGAAATTAATCACGATTAAAACTTAACCCGCCTTTGTGCAACCGGCACTTAATCTACTCTCACCAGATTTTTCATTACTATTTCAAAACGCTAATTTTTTCTCTCTTTCTCTCTCTCTCTCTCTAAGTAAACTCTAAAGACAGATATAAAAAATACTCTTTTTCTCTCTCAAAATTAATTAATTTCATGCTAGAAGTATTTATCAATTTCCTTATTTTCTCATTTTGCTTGTAAGGTTTGTAGCCATATTGCTCTTTTTTACTTCTTCGATCCTATCCGTCCATCCTATCCATATCCGTCGATCCTATCCATATATTCTGTCAAAAATGTTGTATTTATTTCCCATCAGATCTTTGTTATTTTACATTTTAAGAATGCTCTACTTTTAAGTTTATTCAACTATTCCACTTATTATCATTATAATTATTATTTTTTTTTTACTTTTTCATTTAAAATATAGTTTTGTTTTATTTTATTTTACTGAGTATTGCTTGTTAAATTACAATTTAGTATTGTATTGGAGGGTTAAGTGTAAGAGAGGGCCGACTGCGCCCTAACTTCGCTCTCCCAGGTATATAATAAAGGCAGTCATTCTATTCTATTCTTCGATTGATAGGTGGAAGAGAGGGCCGGCTGCGCCTAATTCCGCCCTCTCAAGATTAGATAAAGACAGCAATTCAATTCTCTCTCTATCTCTTTCTCTCATTGCTTAGTTTGTGATTGTTTGAGTTCTCTTTGACTAATCATTGCTCTCTCTCATTGGTCGGTTTGTGATTGTTTGAATTCTCTCTCGTCTTTGGTTTACAATAGAACTGCTTGCTACTCTCTCATTGGTCAGGTGGCATCTTCCACGATATCAATTATCACGAATCTATGAGGCTTATTATACTGAGCCAAAATTAACGATTTTCGGATAAATCCCACAGATTATATTGTGATTGATGTGATTTCTCTAAAAAACACAGCCACATTACTTGTGAATCTGTACAATAAGTCTTTCAATATTCTACAGATGGAAACAAATCGGAAGTTGCATTTGTTCAAATGCTAATTAATAAATAATTAGTATTAAACGAAATTCTCAATTAAATGCTGTAAATCACCCCGAAGACTTCTGCTACTGCAAATATTGACAACAGGGTGAACAGCTAGATGGAAATTCGATGAGCGCTACTATACAAAAATTATTTGTCAGCCCGGGAATCGAACCCAGTACCTCCTAATTGCCGATCAGGAATGCTTACCCTTACACCAAACTGACAATGTCTGGATAGTAGCGCTATCATTTTGAGCACTGCTATCCAGAGATTGTCAGTTTGGTGTAAGGGTAAGCATTCCTGACCAGCAATTAGGAGGTACTGGGTTCGATTCCCGGGCTGACAAATAATTTTTGTATAGTAGCGCTCATCGAATTCCTATCTAGCTGTTTACCTTACCCTGTTGTCAGTATTTGCAGTAGCAGAAGTCTTCGGGGTGATTTACAGCATTTATTTGAGAATTTCGTTTAACAATAATAATTTTAAATATTTTATTCAGGCTGTTAAGAAATCATTACAAATCACAACCTCTATTTCTGTCGTCCAATTTCTTAAATATTGAGGTGCGTACAGATATACGCGCCGCGAAATGAGCAATTCACTTTTAATCAGCTGATTATATCTGTATTTTTACAGAAACGGTAAGATACAGATATAAAAAGCTTGGCATCAGCTGATTAAAAGTGAATTGCTCATATTCGCGGCGCTTAAATCTGTACGCACCTTAATGCATACTTTATTCACTTGATAATTATTTTACAGAGTGATGTTCAATATTTAACTGATCTTTTTAGTGAGAAGAAGGTAGGATAACTTGGCAGTGGACAGATTTAGAATAATAATTGAGATGCTGCTTCTAGAATAGAATTGGCTGTTTTAGAATAGATAAATTAGAATAGGCTGCTGCTGCCTATACAACTACTGCGTAGAATAGACAAAAAGTAGACATTTCGGTTGTGACAGTTTGTTAAGCGAGACAATAATGGCGCAGCAACATTTCAATGACAAAAAGAGAGAATCTAGCTGCCTTTTAATGTCGTTGTGTGGTGGCGGAAATTACATAAAAATTACACAAGGACGGCCAAACAATAGATGTCGACGCATCTATAGTAATAGTATGGCATTTATAGTAAGAAGCCCTATAGTTACTCGACGCAGCTATAGTAATAGTATAGCATCTATAGTAACTACTCATATAGTTAGTTGACGCATCTATAGTATATATAAGCGTATGGTGTCGCAGTGGTTAGGGCAACGAAAGTCAAGAGTAAAAAAATGGAGCCTACCAATTTGGATTTGTCATAACATAAAATATTAATTAATATACATGAAACTAACAACTAACAATCAGTTTTTAACTATAGTACTACTATATAACTATATAACTACTAACAATCAGTTAATCTATAGTAATAGTATAGCATCTATAGTAAGTAGTCATAAAGTTATAGTCAACGCATCTATAGTAATAGTATAGCCTCTATAGTAAGTAGTCATATAGTTATAGTCAACGCATCTATAGTAATAGTATAGCCTCTATAGTAAGTAGTAATATAGTTATAGTTGACGTAGCCTATCTATAGTAATAGTTTAGCATCTATAGTGAGTGGTCCTATAGATGATGTCAGGTTGGCCACAGAAACGTTTAGCTTTTGACACAACTGAGTGCGGACGAGTCTCTGATAATTATGGCAACACTGTTCAATGACGTAGATGTATTGAGAAATTGAATCCTCGGATCCTTGACGGAAATTTGAATACGAGCAGATATCATAGAAGATACCTTATCACAAAGGTTAGGTACCTTATATTTTATACTCTTCGATACGTTCTTGTATGCTTTTATGGGTTGTATCATTTTGTGTAGATAAATGGGATCAATTAAACAGTTGAATTGAGTATTACTCAATTCAATTTACTCATTAATTAATTCAAGTACTCATTACCGGTACTCTCTTATTCGATAGTATTTTTCAATCACCATTAATTGAGAAGAAGACTAAATAAATAGCTTGTTTTGAATACGAAAGGCATTTAATGAATAGATGTATTTGAAATCAAATACTACCTAGTCCAAAATACATACCAACTTCTGAAACCTAGAAGGCAACTGAAATCAACAAAGACCTTAAAGAGATATAGATAGACCCACAATGCCTATGCCTTCCCAATGATAGCTCTTACTTGAAATTGAAGGCCGCCATTGGGGTATTTTAGCACGATATATTATATCTATATATTTGTAATACTATAGATTACAAAGGCACTGGTATGTAATAATCTTATAGGTTGCCCCCTCAATGGCGGATTTCAATTCCAAGTACGACACTAGCGCTGCATGTGAGTCTATGCATCTTTAAGGTCTTTGGAAATCAAGTAGCCTACTTGATTGTTATGATTGGTTCCCACTATTTCTACTAAAACACGAAAACATAGTTGGGTAATTTCATTTTCAATAATTAATCCAGACACAGAAATTTTGAATATTGATATTTTCTATGTAGATTTTATTAATTTGATTACGCTTGTGTAATACCATTATGGTATTATATAGTTACTTTTGGTGAGCTGTGTACAGTGACATAGAAGGTGACTAGTATACTTTACATGAAAACAAAACCAGCTAGTATTCATGAATACAAACCATTATACATAAATACTTCACTAGTATATGTTATACTAGTACTGTATATGAATGAAAATTCGGAGGAGGAACAGTTTTCGGCTGTTGCTGTTGGTTCTCCCTCAATCATATTAATGAATTGTGTATCGCTGTATCAATTAATAAAACAATAGTCTAGTTTTAAATCTAATTTCGGTTCTAGCGTGATTCGGCATCAACTACTTGATTATTCAAAAAGAATTGTTGCTGAATATATAATTATAATATGATAAGTTACAATTCAATTCAATATTAAAAAATAAAATATAGCGATGAGCTTGATATGAGGAAATTAGAAGCAGATACAGTAGTTCACGGATTAGTAGGATATATAGAGGAAATGCTCCGCTAGCTCGATAGTAGATAAACTGTTGCAGAGATCTGGTTGTAGGCTATCTTGGCACCCCCCTGACCCCCTTGTTACCCACGTGGTTTCGGTTGGCTGGTGTTGGGGCTCAGGTGCCTCCCCGCTAGGAATTCACTGTTCGGTGCGCGAAGTGGGTCAAAGTACGAGCATGCACGCGCATGTCCTGGCTCTGTCAGTGGTCTTTGATCATGTATGGAACCCCAGAAAAATTGGAATCGTAATATTAGTCAAGATGTAATATTGAATTGTCGAGATATTTCACATTAATTAAGTTTGTAGCGTGAATGTTGATGTTGTGGAACTTTTCCATAAGTGAAGAGACTTGATATTTCACATTGTTGTTTTTGAGGCAATAATATTGATGACTTGCAGGTAACCCGTGCTTAAAAAAAGTCTATTTAAAAACCAGACAAACTGAAAACTTGACCTAATGAAATTTTGAAAATAGTCCTCCGTCAATTAAAAACCTATATGCAATATTTCAAGTGAATCAGTCCAGTAGTTAAGACGTGATGATGCGTCAAACATAATTTTCCTATCCCGCTCGTGTATAAACCAGTTCTTTACTTTATTACAGTATAGATAGATTAATATTGAAATAATGTTTCAAATGACTAGATGCACATCAACTAATAATTGAATGTAACCTCCATAAAATGACGTCATTGCAATGAATTCAGATATAGATCATTAGAATGTTGTAGTTTAGAAAGGGATTCATTTGTTCCCTTTGGATTCATTCAAACATTAGATTCATTAATTGGATTTTTGTAGCATAGGTTTGTGAAAGACGTCATTTGGTAAATTTTGATTGGATTTTTGTACAAATTCTTCTCTCCAGGTTCACTTAAATAGTCAAATTTCTTGGATTCAGTCAAATATCAGATTCATTAGTTGGATTTTTGTAGCATAGGTTTGTTAAAAACGTCATTTGGTAAATTTTGATTGGATTTTTGTACAAATTCTTCTCTCCAGGTTCACTTACATAGTCAAATTTCATTTTTTAGTCCAGCTGGAGTTCTGAAATAGTCAAATTTCATTTTTTAGTCCAGATGGAGTCCTGCATGTGCATCACAGTAAGCTCTATTACATTCGATCTCCTTACAATCTTAACTTTTCACTTGTGTAGTTGAAAGTAAAAACTACCAAGAATAGTGAATGAGAACCTTGGAATGCTCTGGATTTTTTGCTGGCTCCCAACTAACTGGTTTGATGTGTAATGTGTTCCTGTGATTTTATGAGTTCCCTAATTTTTTCAACTTTAACCTTCAATTTTCCATTTGATTATTTATTTATCCTCATAGACATCCTTCCGTGTTCTACCCTCATTGAACTCACTAGTAGTTTTTCACAGTGATTCTACTCCTGTAATTCAAATGAATGAATAAAACTCAGGTTTATGAATGATTCAAAGATGTGTGATATCAGTCCCATTATTTTTATATTATTTGACTAATACATGATTATATGATTATATAAACGATTAATTAAATATAAAATATTTCATGATTATATAGAATAGTTAATTTCTCATAACTATTCAATATCACATATCCCATTACCTTGAAACTGCTCTTTTCACCCAATTATTTATTATAACAGACCACGGTGATACGATAATATAGTTGAAGTGTATAATTAATAACAATATATAAGACATTAGAGATGATACTCATATAATACATCTAGCAATGTTAGTATCTAAAGGTGCGTACAGATATACTAGCCGCGAACAATTCACTTTTTCCTCCACCTACTGTCTAAAGTACTTACTTTACTCCCTGAAACCTAATACTAAAGTGTCACTTTTTCGCTTTCGGTAGTAAAAAACAAAAAAACTCCCTAGGGAATAAAAGTGACTCCATTTAACCATTTAAATAACATGGGGAGCATTTCTATTTTGAAACTTACATTGTAATAGGTTAGAAGGTCTAACCTCAGATGAGAAAGTATAATAGAGGTGTCTGTCATTGAGTCAACTGAGTTCAATACCACAACCAGAAATTTGATTAACTCATGAAAAATATTTTTTTGTATGTCTGGATAGTATTTGCATTTTTATTGAAATTCATTTCGCCAGACGAATTGCCAGACAAAAATAACTTTATTACAGTAACAAGCAAATATCTCCAGACAGAAACCAATAAAATATACCCATTATAATGTCTGCGACTGATAAAAATGATAATTTATTGCTTGATTATTGTCAATTTTGATCAATATACAAATGAACCTACACTGATTTTTCGCTGGTTCATTATAAAGCACTGGATCAGATAGAACACTCTTTCAATCTTAGGAATGTTGTTCATTTCAGTAATGTGGCCTAATCAAACACTGGAATGGATGTGAGCAATTGTCATAATATTATTTCTATAAAAAAATCATCCTTGTATTAGATGAGGTGATGCTTATAGCATTGGCATTATGACTGTATACTGGGTCGTTTATTATTAGTTACATTATCAGCAGTTTGTTAGATTTAAGTGCTATTTTTATACTGCATGTCTTTACATGAATAATAATGCATGTTCGTACACGCATGCTCTCAATGAATATTGAGATTAATGATTAATGATTAATTAATGATTAAGATGATGTCATACCTATTTTTGACTTCAAATATTCCCGGACATTGGATGACCTGACAAATTGTATGATTTTTTATTGTAACTGACAAATGCGAAACATTGAATGTAAAATGTACATGCATGGATAAATATTATTATTAAAAGACTGAATATTTTTATCAAATCTTATAATAGTATTAAAAGCTTCAATTAATATTCAATGTTCTAAGTAGTAAAGCATCCAGTAATTCTGTATTTGCATACGCCTGACTGTTAAATTGTTTGGCTACGTGGTCCTTCTTTGTATATCTTCGTCAATGTCAAGCTGTGACGTCATCACGTCAGCCTCTGACGTCAGACAGATGTCAATTTGATTACCATTATCATCTTCATCATGATACCTAATAACATTACGATTGTGTATGATAGCAAAGCAATACTACCTTATAGTGATTGACAGTGATTAGTTAACTGTTTAGTGTTTCATCGCCTATTTAGCAGCAGATTGTCCTTATTGGTCAAATATGTCCATCATTTAACAGCATCATTTATCCTGTATCATTTATCATTATCGGGGCACCGAGCTTCGCTCGTTATTTATTTATTGATAAACAGAACATAATTCTTTAAAATGATTGGGGAAGTACTAACAGGCACAGCCCAAAACTATTTTTTGTATCTTTGACGTTATTGCAAATTCCTTCTGACACAACATTATTATACTCTAGCTTAGCTTCTGTACTAAATTTGAACAATTTCTGTTCATTTGTTCTCGATAAATCTGAGAAAAAGCAAAAAACCGCTGGAAAAACGCAGATTTTGGGCGTATCTTTGGAAATTTTTCCAAATACGTTCTTAGTGCGCCTCTAAAGGGCCCAACTGAATATACCTACCAAATTTGAACGTTTTTGGTCCTGTAGATTTTTAGTTCTGCGAGTGAGTGAGTGCCATCTCGCCTTTATATATACATAGATCAATGGAGTGAGTCAGTCAGTCAGTGAGTGAGTGTCATTTCGCTTTTATATAAGATAGATCAATCATGAATTTATTTTAAAAGTGATTTGCTCACTAACACCTGAACCACCATCTTTGTAATTTATTGTCATTTTTATCAAAGTTAACAACATTACATTATTTTCAGAAATATTCTTACTAACACTAAATATAGCTGACTAAAACCTGCACCACCCTTTTTGTATTTTTTGTAACTGTTATCAAAGAGACAAAATTTAGAAATAGAAGAAATTTTGGGTAATAGCCTGTTTTTCTTTTCTGACCATCGTAAAAAAGTTTCACAACGTTACATTATTTTCAAAAATATTCTGGCTCTGAGACGAGGTTTTCAAATTCAAAATTCAAATTTCAAATTTTATTGCCTCACAAAAAGCGAGAAAAGTTTTGATAGTAATTAAATTGGAAAACATAGAAAATTGATTGGATCTACTTCAAAGACTCTCCAATATCTAGCTCACATCCCATCATCTAATACAAAATAATGTTCAAATAGATTGGCAATATTGTTATGGAATAAATCACCGAAACATGTCATTATTTTGTGCTGACAAGATTTGTACACCAAGGTCGCAAGTAGAGCAGTTTCAATTACGGGGACGCTGATTACCAGCCTAAATCTTGCGATTAACTTCAACGATATTTTTTCGCGATTGCGTTACTGTTTTTAATGCCAGAGCTGACATCCATAATTCATGAGCGTCTCACGAACTATTCTAGGTTATAGTGGGGTCCACGTCATAGTGGCAGTATTTGATTAACATTGGTTTTGCTATCCTTGTCTATCATTCGACAAAGCGGATAGCGCTATCTTTTTCTAGCTGTGCAATGCTGCGAGATCGTTTTCAAACAATGTAGAAGTATAATTAGTTAACATAATATTAATATAATCTTATTTATTAAATTGAAAATTTTGTTAACTAATTATACTAAATAGTGTGTTTGTCTTTTCGGTCTCAAAATTTTATAGTTTTTTCAAAGTTTGGAATTTTTTAATTAATTTTGATTGATTTAATTCTGAAGTATTTTTAATTTAAAAATAATCTTTGTGTGTTTCGAATTGTAAATTGAGTGTGTTAATAGGAGAATGTTAAGTGACACATAACCTATCTACATTTGGACTGTTGTATAAATTGGAATTGGAACCGTTTTGGGCTTATAAGCCTGTGGTACTTTTCTATAAGTTGTATAATTCTGAATGATTGAATAAATAAATGATTGAATAAATACTCATTCATTGTTTAAAAACGATCTCGCAACGTTGCACAGCTAGAAATTATTATGAATTTTTTTATTTATTGACCGAGCGAAGTGAGGTCTAAGATTCAAGTCTACGGTTTGGCATTTCTCTTAATTTTTAAATGTTTATATGTTGCGCATTTACGGCGAAACGCGGTGATAGATTTTCATGAAATTTGACAGTTATGTTCCTTTTTAAATAGCGCGTCGAAGTATATACAAGGTTTTTGGAAATTTTGCATTTCAAGGATAATATAAAAGGAAAAAGGAGCCTCCTTCATACGCCAATATTACCGTAAAAATCAGTCTATAGAATTATTCATCATAAATCAGCTGTCTAGTGGACTATAATACTACCGTACCCGTTCAAAAACATCGAACATCTTGAAAATGTATCTTTCCATCAATGTTAGTAGACATTTAACTATAATACTACCCGTTCAAAAACATGGAACATCTTGAAAATTGTATCTTTTCATAAACGTTGTAGACAGTTGCAGCCAGACCTGATAACAGCGCTCACGCTCACATTCCGGGACGACACGTCACGGTACGATAGGACAGAAAGCTCTATATTTATTTAGGATTTTTTCTAGACATTTTAAATTGATAAATTATTCATTAATTTTTGAGTAAACATAGCAACAGGTCAATGTAACTTACTGAGCGCGAGGTCTACTGTTCACAGAACTACTAGTTTCATAGAGCAAACAATACAATAGTCAGAAACGAGAAAACTGGCTATTATCCAAATTTTCTTCTACTTCTTGTTGTCTCAAATCTCAAAATATTTGTAAAATAGAATTATAGTACCATTTGAAATTAATAAAATAAGAATACAATTTATAACAACTAGTTTCAGTGCACACATCATCGCCAGGTTCAAATATTTTATAGGTCATTTACATTTCAATTTCCACAGCAAATCATAATTCTTATTATTGAATTTTATCATTAAATCATTGAAAAACATTCCTCCTTACGAATAAAATATAATTATTGATTGTTTTTAACAAGAATGAACAGTCAATATTACATCAGATATGCCGGTATCAGCTATACCCTACAGAAGTCAGTGGCAAGGCAGAGAATCGTCAACGTTGTTCTCCTATGTTTCTCCACTGCCATTATAAGGTGGACCTTACTATAGTTTTAGTTGAAAATGTAGGTGGCAGTGGCAAGGCAGACACAGTGACTTCATGATCGAAAGGATTTCAGATCGCAAACCTTTCACACAATCACCTTGGCATTATGACATTAAAGATTCTTTCTCAGAGAGAATTGTGGGTCAAGAATGAGTGTTTTCTCTTTCAGTTGAAAAAGTTCGTAAGCGATTGGTGAAGTCAGTGATCAAGTTTGTAACTTTAGTCAACTTTTAGCGACACTTTGTTAAAGTTAGTTCACGAGAAGATCCCTCACTGCCAATTGAAAGCTATTGTCAACAATGAAAACCAGGGCCCCTCTCGTGGTGAACTCACTTTACCATGATAAGGTCCACGTTATGACACTGGAAAAAATAAGTAAATAGCATTGCCGATTTATCTCTTTTCTGTATAGGGCTACTTTTATAGAAATAGAAATAAAAATAAAAATCCTAGTACCCTTTTTGAAATATTTAATCACAACATGTTTCGGACATTGACTTAATATCACTTGAAAATGGCATCAACGTCCGAATCATGTTGTGATTAAATATTTTTAAAAGGGTACTACGATTTTTATTTTTATTTATATTTTTAGCATTGCCGATTCTCAGCCTTGCCACTGTCTTCTGAAGAGGATAGCTGATACCGGTATATAATCAATTATCAATTGAATTTTATTTTATTCACAATCACAAATCATAATTAAAATATGATTGGGAGAAGACAACAGGCATAGCCCAAAACTGTCTTCTCCCAAATTTTTACAAATAAAAGTCTCAAAAAAGGAGGTTAAGAAGATATATCTTTCAGTAATTATTCAATAACAAATTTTCATAATCGAGATTCAAAATGAGCTCCACGTTATAATTACAGTAGAAAAGATAGGAGAACAGCCTTGCCTATTCTCTGTCTTGCCACTGCCTTCTATAGAGTATAGATGATACCGATATTTATGATGTAATATTAACTGTTCATTCTTCTTTAAAATAATAAATTATTTTTTTCCGTCAAGAAAATATATTCTTAATGATTTGATAATGAATTTTTATAATTGAGATTGAACATTTCGTTAATTATATTTTTAATTTTGAAAAACGATCTGTCAACATTGATTGATTGAGTACTTTATTTATGTAGATTACAATATATACTGGCTTATATACAATAGCTTACAATACAGCAAAATTATAGATGAATTTACATAATATAGACTAAGAAAATAATTATTGAACTATATATGATATGAAAAAGCAATTTGTAATATAATAACTACTATAGATAACTATATTGTTATGCATCTACATAAATTGGCGGAGCTTTGGATATATCAATGTCCATTCTTCGGAAAGAATATTAAAAATATCCTCTCCACTAACTGTCTACCACTAACATTGCGGAGATAGGGAAGGATAGCGCTGTCTGATTTGTCGAATGATAGACAAGGAAAGCAACACCCATGTCAATTAATTGCTGTCATGATAACTAGCTGCAGGCATCCAGGAACGATATCCAGTAGATTGGTTATGCTACATGCTACAGGCTAACACCAATCAAGATCAATTTCAATTTGAGATCTCAATTTCAATTTGATCAGTAGGTGTGATCAGCTGATTCGAGATATTTGATCCTGGTTAGTACAACACCAACCCAATGTTCATAGAATCCAAGGAACCTAGAATATGTATATATTCTAGGTACAAGGAGCTCCAAAGTTCGATTTTAGATTTCCAATTATCAGGTCTCAGATATAATTGAAACGAAAAATTTCGAGTGGAAAAAATTGAGCATGGAAATCTCTTCAATTAAGGTCCAGTAACATTTTCACCTAAAATTGAAAATAAGCTTGAAATTTGAGTAAATGTAATTATTCAATTGCAAACTTTTGGCAACTGTTGATTCTATTAAATCATTCACTGTAAAGAGATAGCAGATCTCGTGTGTGTCCAGCATTATTGAACTGTCACCAGCTGGCTCAGATCTTTGACTTGAGATGCGCATTTACACTAGCGTCAGGTGATCAATTTTCATAACGGCAAGGAAAGTTGTGTGAGTGCGCCACACCAGATTTTTATATATTTTATAATACATTGTATTCTAGGTACAATCCGATTATATATCCCGATTTAGTACAACCAGAAACCATAGACCATAGGCAAATATAGAACAAAATGTAACAACCATAAAATAACCTATTTCACTATGTTGCAGTAATTTTGATAGTGAATGTGTTGAGCAATAGAGAAACAATAGCGAAGAGAATAATGACATAGAGAAACAATAACGTAAGTAGATATCCCATGGTATAGGGCGTTTATGACGCAACTTATCCTGTTATCTCAAGCCGATTACTGTCGATTATTGTCGATTTTTATTGTTTTGACCAGGTCATAGTGTATGGAGGGCACAATATGATCATAAAGCTTCACAGGAAAGAATTACGTGGACTATCAGCTTGAGATAACAGTAAAAGTTGCGATATAAACGCCCTATACCATGGGATATCTACTTATGCTATTGTTTCTCTATGGTTGAACTCAATATTATTGTCGTTTTGATCAACTTGTGATTTAAATCAGAAGATTTTGAATGGCCAATATTTGAGAACCAATTAATTGAACAAATTCGGTGGTTGGTCGGTTGTCTTGACCTTTTGTTTTAGAATTTATTGATGATATGTTGTGATAAGAGGTATCAACTAGGTTAGAGTCTGTTGATTGCATAATTTGATCTGGGTTATATGTTCAGTATGCTGATAACTAAGATACTTTTGAAATACTGGAACGTTGTTTTCGACTTGTTTTACAATGGAGGAAAAATATGTAGGGCTTCAAGTTGTGTTCCAACATAATCTTATTTAATTTTCATACCTCTCTTGATTCTCTACGTGGTCCATTTTCATCAATCAAGGCAGCATAATAGATAAATAGATAAATGTTTATTTCCCCCCAAAAAAACTAAAACCACAACATCAATTACACAAAATATTAGATAAATTTCAATATTACATACAATAGTTAGTTACAAAAAATTCTTTTAATGTGTCCTCTACTTGTTAATTTTTTCTGTGTGGAATTGACTTACTCCACTATGGCGTACCATGTTCTAGAGTAGGTTTTGTTAGTTTTTTTGTGCGTATTATTAATTAGTGTTTAGTGAGTAATAGTTTCAATATTTCCTATTTATCGTTGAAAATGATCGTTTTCTTTTGAACTTCTGTTTTTCTTCAACTCACAATCTTTTTCACCCTCCATCCATTTTCATCACTTTCAAACCTTCTTCTGTTTCATCTTTCATGAATCATCTTTGTACTTACTTTCCTCTCCCACCTCAGGTAAATTTATTTATGTATTTATTTATTGATAGATGCCATATCATCCTCAATTATGAATTATTGGGAAATGAAATTCTCTGCACTTTCAGAGTTCCCCCATTTGTATCTTTATCTCTTTCCTTTTCTCAATTCACCCTCTCTCTCTCACCTCATGCTGCACTTATCTATTCCTTGTTTTATCATTTTCTCCTTCCCCTCTATTTAGAAGCAAATATTATCAACTTCTGCCTCTTTTGACTTCCATTTCTCACCCCTTCATGTATTCCTTCTAGTGCTGTAGTATCTTTCTCTTCCTGATTGCAATTTTTCAATTTTTATCACTTTTATACTTTCGAAGTCTATCCTCATCACAATCTTCTCGTTCTCGTTTTCTGTCTCATATTTGTTTCTCCCTGTGCATCATTCCCGTGTTACACGCAAATTAGGAGAGATAGAGAGCGAAATGATCCTTCTGGGAGATGGCATAGAGATAATAACAGTGTGATAGTGACGATATGAGAATTATTTTCTGAATGTGACGATTGCTGAAAATTCCTCTATATCTCATAATCTATGGCACAAGGCAATATGAATACGAGAAGATTTGAATAGACATGACATGGATGAATAAGTCAAGGTGAATTGGGAGCCATATAATTGAAAACTGAAAATTCCACGGAATTCGCTGCGATTCCTATTCACAGGGCAGTTCTAATACTTTTTTTAATCTATTTCTGAATATTGAAAAACGTTGATTCTGTTACCCTACCAAATAATTGAGCTGCATTTACGGCAGTGCAGACGGCTTGTGACCGGTGCGTCGTGCCGTTATCACGACTGACCAGAAACATCATCATCATCGTCATCATCATCATCATCATCATCATCATCATCATCATCATCACCATCATCTTCAGCAGTGAGCTAGGTGCAGAGGTGCAGAGATGCATTGCTTTGGCATTGCCATAGGGCCATTAGAGCTGTTTGTTTGCTATAGCCAGAGGAGGGCACACTCAGCTGCAGATTACAGTTACGCCGCCACAATTGCAGTGTTGTGCCCACTTCCATCTCATGCTTGCTTCAAAAGTCATTGCTCCTGGACTTCTGTATTTGATCTTCTTCTTCTTCTTCTTTCTTCTTCTTCTTTCTTCTTCTTCTTCTTCTTCTTCTTCTTCTTCTTCTTCTTCTTCTTTCTTCTTCTTCTTTTCTTCTTCTTCTTCTTCTTTCTTCTTCTTCTCTCTTCTTCTTCCTTCTTCTTCTTCTTTTTCTTCTTCTTCTTCTTCTTCTTCTTTCTTCTTCTTCTTCTTCTTCTTTTCTTCTTCTTCTTTTTCTTCTTCTTCTTCTTCTTTCTTCTTTTCTTCTTCTTCTTCTTCTTCTTCTTCTCTTCTTCGGTCTTCTTCTTCTTCTTCTTCTTCTTCTTCTTCTTCTTTTCTTCTTCTTCTTTTTCTCCTTCTCCTGTCTTCTTCTCCTTCTTCTTCTTCTTTCTTCTTCTTCTCCTCCTCCTCCTCTCCTCCTCCTCCTCTCCTCTCCTCCTCTCCTCCTCCTCCTTATCCTCCCCTTCCTCCGCCTTCTCCACCCCTCTTCACCCTGCTCCACCACTCCTCCTCCTTCTCCTCCACTTACCTGATCCTCCCCTTCCTTCTCCTCCTCCATCTCCTCCACCTTATCCTCCTCCTCCTCCTCTCCTCCTCCTCCTCCTACTCCTCTCAACCTCCTTTTTTCCTCCTTCTTCTCCTCCACCGTATCCCACTTCTATATACTCGGGTTTTCTGCTTGTCTGTGATTATCCTTCAATTCATTTTTACCTCTTACCTTCATTTTCATTTCTTTTCTATATCTCCATCTTTTTCCTCTTAATCTTTGCTTCAATTTTGTCTTCTTATCCAATTTGATTAAGATTGCTATAAATGTATATGAATCCCCCAATTACCAAATTCAATGTGGGAAAAGGACTGTGTGTAAAGTATTTACTCTACTTTATTCATTTATTTATTTATCAAATTCCCCTTATTTATGGTTTCACTTTTCTAAAATGTAGTCCATTTCCACTAAAAAACAACGACAAAATTAAGAATTTTGAATTTTGAAGGTTAAAAACAGAATAAAAAACAAAAATATCACATTCAAATCACCATTAATTGGAACATTTTTGCGTAATTTGACAACATTTAGAGCCAGAAAAAACACAACTCGTAGGATTAACAACAATTACAACTTTGTTACCAATTAACAACAGTGTTACAAGGAAATACTTGAATGATTAATGAAAAAATATTAATAATTAAAAAAAATACTTGAATAATTCTTTGCTAAAATGATCAATAGTGTATAATTCCATAGAAAATAATATATAATCTATATTTACTATATTTTAACTCTCCAATGTTGTTTTCTATCACAAACTGCTTATTATTAAATAACTTCTTTCCTATTTAAATGAACGATTAGCAGTCAAATTTTTACAATAAATCAATTTTTTCACTCACTGTGACAACGAGATCTTTCGGCAGGTCCTGGCCCAGGAAAATGGCGGACCTGCCAAAAGATTTCGTTGTCACAGTGAGTGAAAAATTAATTTATTGTAAAAATTGAATGCTAGTCGTTCTTTTTAATATCAAAAAAGTGATCTTATAACTCCTATCAAACGGGATGAATTGCAAAACATTTACGTTTCCTACCCCATCATTATGATTGAATGAATAATGAATTTATTGCCAAATACAAGGAATATTTTTAAAAATGAAAATAATAATTAAAATACAATAGTTTTCGACGTGACTGGAAAAAAACCTTGTTATCATCCTTATATTATCCTTGTTGACATTCTACCTTTCCCTCACTCTGTGGGACGTCACTCTCTTTCCACATTTTCCCTACTTCTTTCAAGTTACGTCTCCTTCTCTCTTACCCTCAAATTTATCGATATTCTCCATTATCTCTGTCTCTCTCACTTTTCTAATCGTATATCTTACTTCCACTATTCGTTTCCTCCTATTTTCCAGCTTAACCGCAAGTAGTGTGTATCGTAAACACTTTCTTCTTTCCTTCCACCCCTAAAATCACCCCCTCTTTCTTTGTTACATGCGTGTATCCATTTGAGCCTTATCTTCTCGACGGGTTGGAAAAGGGTTTCAATGTCGAAATCACTTTCCTCTCCATGCTTCTTCTTCTTCTTCTTCTCTTCTTCTTCTCTCTTCTTCTTCTTCTTCTTCTTCTTTTCTTCTTCTTCTTCTTCTTCTTCTTTTTCTTCAAGCTCATTCATAGAGCTCATTACACAAAACGTCAAAATATTATTCCCGTTTAGCTGTGGTACCTTCCAAATCAATAATATTATTTTCCGTTTAAAATCAATATTATCGGTATATTCATTGTAAAGTTTATTTATCTCCTTGTCTTTCTACCAGAGTTGAAAAACAGTGTTCTCTTGAATAGAGTATACACAAAGCTCTCGTATGCTTTATATAAGAAATATTGCTTTTGAAAGATATTAAGGTGCCGTGATTTCATAATTTCAAAAGTTACTAGGCCTCCTGGTGTCCAAAATAGTAGGTGTTTCAAATTAATATCACGCAGGACTAATTCATTCTCTCTAAATCCAGTTACATACACATTTTTGCTGTTATGAAATCTATATATATAAAAGCGAAATGGAACTCACTGACTGACTGACTGACTGACTGACTCACTGACTGACTCACTCACTCACTCGCAGAACTAAAAATCTACCGGACCAAATCGTTTCAAATTTGGTAGGTATGTTCAGTTGGCCCTTTAGAGGCGCACTAGAAATCTTTTGGCAATATTTTACTATAAGTTGTTTTTAAGGGTTTAAAGTTCGTCTTTCAGCATGTATATTCTTCTTCTCCCAATCTCTTAATTATAATTGAAATTTCCATATCATATAGTCACACATTCTTTTGTACTCTTTGTACTCTTTATATGTTATACAGAACTATAATCTAGATAGAGTACCTCTTCGAAACAGTTGTTAACTGGCAACTAAATTAATAATTTTGTCAGGTTGCATTGAGTTGAGTTGACTTTGTTAGGTTGGCACCAAGTTGAAGATTGAAATGCATTTATCGCGGAATAATTAATTGGGCACTGCTACTTCATCCTGGGAATATTATAACACTAGCTGTCAGGCTCGCTTCGCTCGCCATATCCGTTTAGATAGACGTTTAGTCTGGACCCCCGACTGGATTGTCCTAACATTTATGATAAAAATGCTGAAATGAAAAATGCAGGCGAGCGAAACCTGCTGATTTCATTCTTGGACGACCCAGTCGGGGGTCCAGGGGGCGGAGCCCCCTGGCTAGACGTATAAGGCGAGCGAAGCGAGCCTGACGGCTAGTTCCAGATAAACGGAACTCGGCAAACACATGAACACCTCATCTGTTTGCCAAGCTATGTTTAATCTAATAGAGTTTATAAGGAAAAAATCGTACATCCAAAAATCGATGTGTGTGTAACTAGACTAATCTACTACTCTGGGATCTATTATTGTAATCTGAAGGCCCGGTTGCACAAAAGCCGGTTAAATTTTAACCGTGATTAATTCCACGAGAACAAATCTGAGAATGTTTTTATAAGACGGCTTCTCTGATTGGTTGTATTCAAATCAAATCAAATCAGATATCTTTTTATTCACAAAAACATAATACAAATTTATAAATTTAATTCAAACAAGCCAGTCAAATTTTAACCGTGATTAATACCACGAGAACAAATCTGAGAATGTTTTTATAAGACGGCTTCTCTGATTGGTTGTATTCAAATCAAATCAAATCAGATATCTTTTTATTCACAAAAACATAATACAAATTTATAAAATTAATTCAAACATTTAACAGTGAATAGTCTCCACAAAGACTTGAGTCTGTGAATGTGTGATGATTAATCACGATTAAAGTTTAACTGTCTTTTGTGCAACCGGCACTAAGATTGTTATTGTCATCAATAATATTGTCGTCATAATAACGTCGATCAACACTGAGTCATCACTACAGCGTCATCTCCGTTGTCTACCGAGCGTCAAACGCTCTCTGACTGACGCAGAAAATATATATCATTGGGGTAGCAATTGACGCACGCGCAATCACGCGTGTGCAAACGGGAGCGCACGAGCATCATCCCCTACCCTCTACCCCCCTCTCGCCAACCCTACACCCCCCACCATCTAGCGTGTGACTGCTTATGGGAAAGACACAGCCACCCTTAATAGAGCCCTCAGACCTTAGCCCTTCTTAGACAATGAGGGCCCTTTTCGAATGTGGTGGGGATGCTGGCCTTTACATGTAAACTGTTTGAGTATACAATACTTGAACTTGAAAGTGAAATTGAGTATAGAATACTTACGAGTACAGAATATGATTGACGAACTCAATCGTATCTGACTATCAAATTCGAACTCAATCAGAGTCACTTTCAATCAATCCATTTACATAAACATTATTAATCTTTATATCAATCAAGATAATCTGACATTAATCTTACATCACTTTTTCTTCTATAAGTAAACGAACTGTTCAACATTTTGATTTTTTCATACTGTACTTTAATAATTGAACAAACTGTCTAATATAGCATTATTATAGAATATGTGAACCAAATGGCAATTTACTTGTTGACCGACCGGAGTGAGGTCTAAGATTCAAGTCGAGGGTTTGGCATTTCTCTTAATGTTTAAATGTTTTTATGTTGCGCATTTACGGCGAAACGCGGTAATAGATTTTCATGAAATTTGACAGGTATGCTCCTTTTTAAATTGCGCGTCGACGTATATACAAGGTTTTTGGAAATTTTGCATTTCAAGGATAATATAAAAAAAAAAATCTGGTGTGGCGCACTCACACAACTTTCCTTGCCGTTATTAGAATTGATCACCTGACGCTAGTGTTCACGCGCATCAGGAGTCTACTTATAAACAAAGATCTAAGCCAGCTGGTGACAGGGCAATTAATAACGCTGGAGATATACGAGGTCTGATATTTCTCGAATTTCGAGCTTAATTTCAATTTTAGGTGAAAAGTTATCAACATAATTTTTGTAGAGATTTTTATGCTCAATCTTCTCCACTCGATTTTTTTTTTGTTTAAATTGTATCTGAAGCCTGATAATTGGGAATCTGAAATCCAACTTTGCATAGATGGGGCGGAGCTCCTGAAATTTTTACAGATATGGGACTTTTGGGCAATTGATAGAGCTCATCAATGACTATTCCAGGTATGAATTTAATCAAAATCGTTGGAGCCGTTTTCGAGAAAATCGCGGAAAACCCTGTTTTTGACAACATTTTCGCCATTTTATCCGCCATCTTGAATTGCATTTGACACGAAATTGTTCGTGTCGGATCCTTATATTGTAAGGACCTTAAGTTCTAAATTTCAAGTAATTCCGTTAATTGGGAGATGAGATATCGTGTACACAGAGGCACACACACACCACACACACACACACACACACACACACACACACACACACACACACACACACACACACATACAGACCAATACCCAAAAACCACCTTTTTGGGCTCAGGGCACCTTGAAACGTATAGAAATGTAGAAATTGAGGTACCTTAATTTTTTTACCTATGGTAATAGGGCAAGGAAAGTAAAAACCACCCTTACAGTTAAAATATTGCCAAAAGATGTCTTGTGCGTCTCTAAAGGGCCAACTGAACAAACCTACCAAATTTGAACGTTTTTGGTCCGGTAGATTTTTAGTTCTGCGAGGGAGTGAGTGAGTGAGTGAGTCAGTCAGTCAGTCAGTGAGTGAGTGAGTGCCATTTCGCTTTTATATGTATAGATTATTTTAAACGAGAATAAACAATTAATATTACATCAATAAACCTGTATCAGCTACTGTTTATAGAAGGCATATTGACAAGACAGAGGTTCGACAATTTTTGTCTTTTATCATTCTCCACTGCCATTATAACTTGGTCATCACTATAGTCTTGTATATACAACATGTACTATAATTATGATTTTGTATCACTCCGCCTGATACCGTTTACAGGACAGCGACCCTCATTGTCAACCAAAACAGTTTTCACTTCTCGTTCCTCCTCTCTCCAAACTCCCTTCTCTTCTCCTCCTCCTCCTCCTCTTCCTTCTCCTCCACCTCCTCATCCTTCTCCTCCTCCTCCTCCTCTCCTCCTCCTCCTCATTCTCATCCTAGTCATCTCCCTCCTCCAAT
Organism: Nilaparvata lugens; assembly: GCF_014356525.2. Classification (NCBI taxonomy): domain Eukaryota; kingdom Metazoa; phylum Arthropoda; class Insecta; order Hemiptera; family Delphacidae; genus Nilaparvata; species Nilaparvata lugens. The sequence continues at coordinate 91,483,174 of NC_052504.1, forward strand.
GGTTCGCCAACCCCCAACATTGACGAACGATAATATTTTGGCCGATCAATATAATATACATGAGGCGCACTGTACATTCTCTCCATGGCTTTGGTGGCCCATGTTCTCACGTTGCTATAGCATAGGTCCACTTCTCCCTTCATATGTGTCGTGTATGCTATGCTGTGATGGGACCCCCGGTGGGATCGTGAGTGAGAGAAAATGAGATAGGGTGATTGACAGATAGAAAAAGAGAGTGTGAGAGAGACAGTGAGGGAGGAGGAGAAAGAAGAGTGACATAGAGTGAGGGAAAGAGATGGAGAGAGAAATCGTACGTTAGTGAGGAGATTGATAAGAGAAGAATATGAGTGGTGGCGCAAGTTTACGATTGATTGATTGATTGAGTACTTTTTTTATGTAGATTACAATATATACTGGCTTATACCTTCTATATACAATAGCTTACAATACACCAAATATAGATGAATTACAAAATATAAAATAAAAATAATTATTGAGCTGCATATGATATGAAAAAAGCAATTTGTAATAACTATAGATAAAATATATATTATTGTTATGCATCTACAAAAATTGGCGGAGCTTTGGACATAATCAATGTCCATTTTTCGGAAAGAATATTCGAAGTATCCTTCCCACTAACTCTCTACCAAAAATGATGAGAGAATACTGAATAGAAAATATAAGTGGATCATTTAGAGAGCGTGAGAGAGAGAGAAGGTGAGTGAGATATAATATAATAAATAGATAGAACTATTAATTCTGTGAACAGTAGACCTCACGCAGTATTCTCATCTACAAGTACCTGATTGAAACTATAGACCTTTTGGAAATACAGTAATAGACTGGCTTCTCCACACATCTGTGTAATCACTTGTCAGCTGATTATGATGAATAATTCTATAGTCTGATTTTTACTCTAATATTGGCATATGAAGGAGGCTCCTTTTTCCTTTTATATTATCCTTGAAATGCAAAATTTCCAAAAACCTTGTATATACGTCGACGCGCAATTAAAAAAGGTACATAACTGTCGAATTTCATGAAAATCTATTACCGTGTTTCGCCGTAAATGCGCAACATATAAACATTAAAACATTTAAACATTCAAACATTTAAACATTTAAATATCATTGATATTGTGACTGTGAAGAAAATAATATCAAATCTGTACCAGATAAGGAAGAGAGACTTTAGACAAACTATTTATTGATAGAGAAGAGATGAAACCGAAAAAAATTGACGAGCGAGAGAGATCGATCGATAAAGATAGAGAGGTTGTGAGAGAGTGATGATGTTAGTGAAAGAGAGAGGGAGTGATTAGGGATGAGCCAAACGATGATCGAGGGCAGAGGAGAGAGAGAGAAGTAGGCCTACCCTTTTTTGGGCCAGCAACGTCAATTTTGCAATAATCAATAACTGGCTGACAGGGGGCCCCCTCCTCTCACCACCCGATTATGATGACGATCATCATCAACATCATTGTGGTCCTGAATCGCTGATGATGAGTGAGTGAAACGATGAGTTTTTGTTGAGGAGGGGAAGAGGAGGAGGAGAGGAGGAGGAGGAGGTTACGGGGTTGCCAACTCCTGATGGACCTACCAGGCTGCTGTACTCTCAAATCATGAATCTGTCTGTTTTTGTTATTGTCCTCTATCATTAACAGATTATCATGTGTGGCGTGAAATTGGCGCCATTTTGTTTTGTTGATGTAATTGTCGATAATGCTCAGGGTTGGTAGGTTTGGGTATTATACCAGAAAGCTGCTTTGTTTGTCGTCGTACATAGTATATACAAAATTATATCAAATTGCCTTCTTTCTTTACGGCTACTTTTGAATATAAATAAAAATATAGATATTTATTTATTTATTTATTTATTTACTTATTTATCTATTTATTTATTTATTTATTTATTTATTTATTTAATTATTATTTATTATTGATTTATTTATTATTTTTATTTATTTATTTATTTTATTTATTTATTTATTTATTTATTTATTTATTGATATTTATTTATTTATTTATTTATTTTTATTGAATCAATGAGAATTACACAACTTACAGAAAAGTACCACAGGCTTACGCCCAAAACGGTTCCAATTCTAATTTATACAACAGTCCAAATGTAGCTAGGTCACTTAACATTCATTCTTCAATAAATTACACACTCAATTTAAAATTCAGAACACACAAAATTTTTTCCTTAATTAAAAAAAATAATTAAATTGAATTAAATCAATCACAATTGATTAAAAAATTCCAAACTTTGAAAAAACTATAAAATTTTTTTGTCATACTGATATAATTTCATAAATAAAAATATAAATCTGGGTACCCTTTTTAAAATTATTTTCATAATGGCATTATACTAAATGTATACAATTATGACTCAGTCATTGTCAATATTGTAGAACCGTTCCATAATTGAATAAAAACACAAATAGTTGTCAAATTCTACACAGTTTTATTTCAGTCAACTTGAAAATGTGACCAGTCAACTTCCAGTCAACTTGAAAATGTGACCGGTGTGGTCACGAAACCTTGGTCGTGTACTAAATAAAACAGTGTAGAATCTATTTTATTTATTTATTGATAATTTTTACAAAGTAGCACTGATTGGGAGAGAAAAACTAAGGATACTCCTTGTACTATTCTCTCCCAAATTTAGATAACATTTTAAATGTCCGAAATAGGGTTATGGTTTCACTTTTCTAAAATTTAGTCCATTTTCACTAAAAAACTAAGAATTTTAAATTTTGACGGTTAAAAACAGAATTTGACAACATATTTGTGTTTTTATTCATTTATACAATTATGTATAGCCGAAACATGTCGTGACAAAATAAATTTAAAAAGGGTACTCAGATGTATATTTTTATTTATAAAATTATATCAGTATGATATCTTCATGCTTGACAAAATGACAATCATCTGTCATTTAATATTTTCAGTGTGACTGTTGACTCCCTCATTCATCCCTTACAAAACAATATTCTAAACGTAGCCTAATGTTGGGCTACTTTTATTAAAGTAACTTTAGAAACGTAGCCTACACTTTCTCTGTTGTAAAGATGATGTGATTGATATCCATATTGAATGGAACGATATCAGCAAAACATCTAATTTATCAGAACAATTTAAGATACATGTTTTACCAAAAACGTAAGTTTCGGTTGTTACATCATTACCCATCTGTAGTAAACTGAGATTTTCACTATTGTTTGCTCTGCTTTTATTTGATAACTCTAGTTTACTATTGATTGATAGTGGTGTAACAACCGAAACTAGCAAACAAGTAATAATAATAATAAATAATAATTTTTATTTCCATTAAGATGTGTACAAGAGAACAAAAACAAAATTATATACAATAATATTAATCACACTGTCTGAATAGTTAAGTGATACAAAAGTATGTACATAGTTAATGTCGTGAAAAAAAAAAAAACAAAATATCACTTCTACACACACAAACATCAGAAAGGAAATAATTAGGTACTCCGAGGCAAAGGCCTATATGGGAGTCCCAGCATAAAAAAATAAACCAGAAACACACTTATAATTTGTATTTGAACAAAAAGAGAATAATAAACTGAGGTAAACTTATGTAACTTATATTCACATTAAAATATTAAATGTTTAATTTAGTTTGTTATTTTGTGGTAACGGTGCTTGGTCGGGCTACAACTTACTAATTTATACTAAACTTACTAAAGTATTACAAATAGTTTTGATAAATTAGTGGTTTTGACAATATCAAATCTTTTTCATTCAACCTGAGATTAAAATGTTGTAAAATTACTCATATCCAGTTTGGAATGAAATTCAAAAATTCTAATCCAATTAAAACATAAAATAACTGATGAATAATTGTTTCATTCAATTGCTCTAGTTCACAATATCGTTTGATAGTGGTGTAACAACCGAAACTAGCAAACAAGTATTACAAATAGTTTTGATAAATTAGTGGTTTTGATAATATCAAGTCTTTTTCATTCAACCTGTGATTACAATATGTCTAAATGTTGTAAAATTACTCATATCGAGTTTGGAATAAAATTCAAAAATTCTAATCCAATTAAAACATAAAATAACTGAATAATAATAATAATAGGAAGTGACCTGGCTGGCTCAGATATGGTGTCAGAGTTTTCAGGTCGCACCTGATCAATTTCAGGGCATCTTACAAGACCCAACGACTGTTTGTAGGTAGCCGGGACCGAATAACTGATGAATAATGAATAACTGATGAATAATGAATAACTGATGAATAATGAATAACTGATGAATAATGAATAACTGATGAATAATGAATAACTGATGAATAATGAATAACTGATGAATAATAAAAACTGATGAATGATAACTGACAAACAACTATCAGTCCTAATATTGTTGTAATTAATCTTTTTCAGTTCTCAATTGAATTTTGAAATACAAATCGAATTTAAAGAATTGTTAATTTCTCTCCTTATTGTTCATTATTATTTTGGGTAGCTAGATGTCATTGAGCTTCTGTGTCATTTCGAAGTAACGTTAGGTTATTGTCCTGTAAAAACATTTTCTAAGACGAAATTGGTAATTTTGAAACGAAATCCTGAGCAAAATAATGCTTACCGCATCGATGAACAATTCCATGAATACAGAAAATTCTCGACAACAATTTATTTTGAAGACTCAGCTAATGAATATAATAGGCTTATACTGAAAATTCAGCTTCTCTCCTTTTATATCTCGTCATTCATTTCTAATTATCCGTTCGTTGACAAATTTGGTAGATAATTTTTTCAAATTTTGGATACTTGTAAATAATCAATATCAGATATTATGATTGATGTTTATTTATATATTTCACCCTTCTTCCAGTCATGCTTGCACTAGTACAGATTGCGTGCTTTTAGTTTCCACGGTGTAAATCAAAGAATAGAATTTAATTAAATTTATTCAATTTATTACATTCAATCACATTCATACTCTGGATATAATCATTTATTAATATTTATTTTATCACTTTATTTTTCCCAGTTATGCTTATATTATTCATTTCATTAGTACCATGGTTAAAATCAACACTATAGAATGTGATGTATTGGATTTAATCACATCCTATGTCTGGTTGAAATCTCTGATTAATTATTCTCAATTATATTAAATGGATCAATGACTATTAAATCAACTAACAAACTATCATGAAGCGCGCAACAGAGATTATTTAAAGAATCATTCTCGAAAAAATTATCATAGAAAATAATAGATAGAAATAGAAAATAATAAATGATGATAGATAATAATAGTTCATTCAAATAATAATAGTTGAGAATAGTTATCTAATAGATTTTTTTCATACCTATCTATGATACTATTAGTAGACTGAGAAAATAATTAAAATTGTATTGGTGCGATCCTGCAATAAAATTATAATTGACTGTCTTTACAGTAACTTTGCTTGAGTTCAGCTTTAATTCTCTGTCAAGAATAATCAAACCATTGTACCTAGAATACATTAAGAATACCTATTATAGAATACATGTATTCTAGGTATCCTTGAATTAAACGTTCCACCTACCTTCAACATTTTGAAAAATTGCTCTCCAACTACCTTTGAATTTCTCGACGAAATTCATCGGTAAATGATGGCGAGTTTTAACTCTTGTTTACCCGGTGAGAGGGGTAGGTTTTAGCTAGAAGAGGGGCTGCTAGGAAGGAGACAGGAAGCACTTTGAACACTACTTCTCCATTGTTGGCGATTTTTCCCCATGATTTTTGTCAAGCCTTCAACCCCTGGCTGCTCTGTTTTGTATACATATTGTTCACTTGGCTATTGCTTTGTTTGTTACCCCTATGGACTTCTATTTGGTGAGTGGACACGCATGCGCGTGGTGTGTGTTCTATTTGCAAGTTTACTCCGTACAACCCAGTGGTCTAGAAAATTGGTCTCATGGTGTACTTATATCTCATATCAAATAATAAACTTGTATTGATCCAATTACATAAAATTACCTTGTAATATCGGTATAATTTGAATAGTTTAGCCTACTATATTTCAGTTTTTAGTTGCCAAAATATATCCATTCGTTGTCAAATCATTCACGTGAATCCCGAACTGATAGTAATTAGAAATAGAGAATAGTAATGTATTTATGAATGAATAATTGATCATCAGAATTAGAAACTTAGAAATTAGAAACAACTTCGAAGGTTGCCCTCTTAATCCTGTTACTAATCAATGGATAATAAAACGGGTTTCGATAATCTATTTTGGTAAAGGTCTCTTGAATCTAAGGACTCCAAAAATTTAAGGACCCAAAATCTAGGATCTAGAGCTCAAGAATCTAGAATCCAATTCAAGGACTCTTGAATCCCAACGTATTTTTGGATTGAAGTATGGTGGATAATAATAAAAATTCAAAGTTCTTTCAATGTAATTTTCGTAAGTTGTATCAAGATTGACCCTGTTTTTATGAGAAAATTGAACTTCGGAATCAGAAGGAATTCAGGCGAATCTATGAAGTATCTATATAATATATTGCAGATTCTCAATGAAAACTTGTGAATTTCAAAGTCAACATGAAATCAACAAATAATATCCACAGTATCTTTTCAGTAAAGAGCAAAAACGTTTGAGAACTTGTATTATTTTACTGAGAAACTTGTTCGACGAAGTATCTAAATAATATTGCAGATTCACAATGAAATCTTGCCAATTTCAAAATCATGTCGAAATCAACAAATAATATCCACAAATTAATACGATGTGCTACAATTTTCAGTAAAGAGCAATAACGTTTGAAAAATTCTATTATTTTTCTCAGAAACTTGTGTGTTTTTTGTACGAAAAATCGACGAAGTATCTAAATAATATTGTAGATTCACAATGAAAACTTGTCAAATTCAAATCATTATTTAATCAACAAATAATATCCACAGTATATTTTCAGTAAAGAGCAAAAACGTTTAAGAACTTCTATTATTTTACTCAGAAACTTGTGTGTTTTTTGTACGGAACACATTCTTCGAGAGCCCTTGCCTGTTGTCATCTCCTGATCATTTGGTAGAGAGTTAGTGGGAAGGATATTTTGAATATTCTTTCCAAAGAATGGACATTGATATGTCCAAAGCTCCGCTAATTTATGTAGATGCATAACAATATTATCTATAGCTATTACCAATTGCTTTTTTCATATAATATGCAGTTCAAAAATCATTTTCTTTGTCTATTATGTAAATCATCTATAATTTTGCAGTATTGTAAGTTATTGTATATAAGTGTAAAAACCAGTATATATTGTAATCTACATAGTGAGTTGTGTTTTTTCTGGCTCTAAATTTTGTCAAATTACGCAAAAATGTTCCAATTAATGGTGATTTGAGTGTGATATTTTTGTTGTTTTTATTCTGTTTTTAACCATCAAAATTTAAAATTCCTAGTTTTCGTTGCTTTTTCAGTGTAAATGGACTAAATTTTAGAAAAGTGAAACCATAACCCTATCTCGGACTTTTAAAATTTTATCTAAATTTGGGAGAAAAATGGTACAAGGATTATCCTTTGTTTTTCTCTCCCAATCTGTGCTACTTTGTAAAAATTATAAATAAATAAAATAAATAAATAAATTTGACAATATTCAATATTCAATATAAATAAAGTACTCAATCAATCATATTGTAATTAATCGTTTTTCTGTTGATAAATAGATATAGAGGAATCTCTGATTTGTGCTGTTTCTGGAGGGGATGAATGTGATAATCTGAAAAGTGTAATCATATATTCTACTGCTAACTGAATTCCAGAGAAAGTTACTCAGACTGTTTCTTGTAAAACGGATTCATATAGAGCAGTAGTAGATCCTACAAAATCATATTCACAAGTGCATATTTCTACATTCATTATTGTGATGCCCTATTATGGAATTCTGTCACCCTGGTTCTCAAAGTCTTATTTCCTACGATCTGATAACCAGTCGCAGCCAAGAAAGCAGGTCAACCCCAAGTTCGGCTTCCCTTCTTCGTTTGCTTTTCATTTTTCTAGTGTTTATTGTGCGCGACATAAGTTTACTTGTGCTGTTTTGTGCTCTATTGTGCCGACAATGGCGTACAGTGCACAAAGCCAACTGTGGCTATTAAGTCGTAATTCGCCCCTACTTAAAACGTCTTACCTTCTTTCTCCTGCACGACCTTTTTTACCTAGAAGAGTGAGAAAGAGACATGGAGAATCGGTATTGAGAGAAAATAGGGGTGAGATATGAGAGAGAGGAAGGAGCGGGAGTGATGTAGCTGAGGTGGGTTGGAAAGAGTAGTTGGTGGCAGAGAGTGAGATAGTTGAAGGCAGAGACAGTGTGAGAAAGAGAGAGAAAAATAAGAGAGTGTGTGTAGGATTAGATTTCTTTATTTATGTATGTTACAATAATTACTGGCTTATACACTAATTTACATTAAATGACGATAATTTATTCTAGTTATTCAAAGAATTTTACAAAGTATAAATAATTAATCAATGAGAATAAAGATTGAATGCAATTGAAATAACGATAATATAATAATGTGATGTAACTTCATAAATCGGCGGTGTTTCAAAAAATAATTGTCGATTCTCTAAGAAGGATATAAGATATCCTTCCCATTAACACACGACCGGGAAGAGAGAGATAGAAAGAGAGAGAGATTGATTGATTGATTATATGCCTTTATTGGGGCGGAGTTAGGACTCTGGTCCTCTTTGCCACACAACCCTTTACAAAAGAAGACAAATTTACATAAAAAACAGAAAAAATAGATACATATTATGTAATAAGATTACATAAGTTAATAAAAGTAAATAAAACTCTTGATCAAAATAAAATAACATATAATAAAAGAGAATTTTAAACTTAACTTATTAATACAATTGGAAACAATATTTCAAATTCCATTAGATAAATCCTATAGGAAAAACTAGGAGAGAGAGAGAATGAAAGAGTAGAAGAGGTGATGTTGTGAGAAGAGACGGATTAAGCATCCAGGAACGAATAAGAAAGAGAAAGAAGAATGAGTTGATTTGACTTGAAAACGAAGTTCTTATGAGGATTTAATAATGTACCTGAATATTGTATGGTTTTTTGTTCCTATACAACATAATGATGGATAATAAGAATGCTGGATAAGTCATGAAAGAGATAACTTGAAGGATTAGAGGTAAAGAATAGAAGAAGGATGAGGGGGAAGGAGAGAGGATGAGATGAACAAAATTGAAAAGTGGGGAGAGAAGAAAGAAGACTGAGAAGAGAATATGAAAATGGAATAAGCTGAGAGAGAAGCAAGTGGGTTGAATCAAGTTCAAAAATAGGGAGAAAGTAGTATACGATGAAACAAGAAATAATTATTTACAGTCTACACAGAGGTATTCCGAATTTTGTAATAATTGCCAATAAATGAATGAATAAAAATTAATTAATGAATGAAGTTCACAAATAGAAAGTAAGATGGAGAGAAGATGAGTATAATATAGTTTAAATTATACTGTTTTATCTAATAAAGTTGAATTTGATTGATTAAAATAAATATAGTTTAAATTATACTGTTTTATCTAATAAAATTATACAACCATTAAATTTATATAATCTTATTAAAAATTATCATTAGAACAATATTATTCGTGAAAAATAATTCATGCAAACTGCAAAGCTGCTGTAGTTGACCGAGCGAAGTGAGGTCTAAGATTCAAGTCGATGGTTTGGCATTTCTCTTAATGTTTGAATGTTTAGATGTTTATATGTTGCGCATTTACGGCGAAACGCGGTAATAGATTTTCATGAAATTTGACAGGTATGTTCCTTTTTTAATTGCGCGTCGACGTATTCACAAGGTTTTTGGAAATTTTGCATTTCAAGGATAATATAAAAGGAAAAAGGAGCCTCCTTCATACGCCAATATTAGAGTAAAAATCAGACTATAGAATTATTCATCATAAATCAGCTGACAAGTGATTTCACAGATGTGTGGAGAAGCCAGTCTATTGCTGTATTTCCATTAGGTCTATAGTTTCAATCAGGTACTTGTGGATGAGAATACTGCGTGAGGTCAACTGTTCACTGAACTACTAGTATAAACAGTATTCACGTTCCTTGTGTTGTGGACCCACTGCTATTGGTTGATTGGAGGCATGGTCTCGGCCAATAGCAAGGCGACAGATTCTGAACCAAGCCACGCCCCCGACCAATCACAACTCATTCCAATGCACGTACTTTGACTCCTATACCTATTGTGAACAATCTGTTGAATTTATCAGTTTTTGGGAAGTAGAGTCGGTTGTATGTTTAACTCATTTGAATTATTCAAATTAATTATCAATGAAGACTCAGTTTAAAAATAAATTGAAGGGTTTCTGAAAACTGTGATCCAATAAACCTAGGAACTGCTCAACTAAAATAAACCTGTGTTGAGAAGCTATCTATAATGTGCTGCTCTCTACAGGTCTAGATTGATAGGCTACTGCTTTCTGTATATTAGCTCTATTTAAACTGTTTTGTAAACTATTTTTGTTTTTAATTTTGACTTATGACGTATTTGAAGAACCTAGCACAGGTCCTTAGCAATTCTTCTTATTTATTGAATGTGGTTTAGCGAGAGACTCATTGTTTAATCAATTTTTTTTCAAACTGATTGTTATCCTATTCTATTACGTGTTATCTGCTTATATTTTTTGTTTATATTAAATATATTACTCATTGAAAAATTTCAACTATCTTGGTAATGATGTAACATATTATGATACAGATATTGATGTATACAATAAAATTTCGAAGTTCCAGAAAATATGTGGCACTATACATAGAAACCTCAAAAATAAAACAAGACAAGAAACGAGAATAAGTTCTATAATACTATTGCAGTTCTGACTCTCCTATATGAAGTGAGAATTGGATTCACACACGTAGAATGGACAGTCGAATTCAAGCTGCAGAAATGAGGTTTCAAAGGGAGTATTTGGCTGCACTAAAGTTAAAAGAATCAGAAATACTTATATAATAATATAAGACAGGTTTTATCGGTTGCTCATCTGAATGAAAGCATCTTACAAAATGGACGCAACTGCTGCATTTATTGGGATAGAATGCCCCTTGAAGTGCAAAACTATAGACCTACTGGACAAAGAGATGTAGGAAGGCCAAGAAAGAGATGGGTACCGAAACAGGTCAATTAATAAACCTAATCCCTGAAGTGAAGATGATGATACATCAATTTTAAATATTGCTCTATTTAAGTTGAGCAGTAGCAGGGTTATTGAATCACAATTTTCAGAAAATCTTTAATTTGTTTTAAACTTGGTATCTCATTATCTTTATCTCTCTGTTAATTGTGCTTTCAACACGAAGGTGAGCACTTTGTTAAAGACTAGAGCATTTTTAGACAAGTAATAAGTTTTGCAAGCATTGTGATAAAATAGAAGAAATCGAAAATATTTAGAACTCGGAAATGATATTTTGTTTTACTTTCCTACATGGGATCAATGCTCGGCTTATCAGAGCCTGGTTAGCGGAGAGAAAATAGATGTTTTAAAACTAGCAGTTAAAACGTGTGAGAACGGTGTTTATCTATTCAAAGCTTCTATTAACATTGTGATAAGGATTATCTTTATCGTCGTATGTTTCGAAAACGTTGCCTACAGGAAGTGGGTTCCTCTTATCATTAGGCAAGCCTTATCGTAAGGCAAGCCTTGCTTCGTTGTAACTAACTATTATTTTGGGTTCGAATTAACTAGGGGACCAAATTAATATCGACTAGTTGGAATGATTTTGTGTTCTAGGAAATGGGCTTCAAATGTGATACAGTTCTTCCAATGTGGTTGAAGGAATTGCTATATTGTAGTCCACGTTATAATGACAGTGATTAAAGATAGAAGAATAGCGATGCCGATTCTCTGCATTAATTAATTATATTTCTACACTGTCAAGAACATAATTGGCATCGTTGTGTACCTAGAAAAGGATAGTATCACCGGCTTTGTCGAATCCATACGCCAATATTAGAGTAAAAATCTGGTGTGGCGCACTCACACAACTTTCCTTGCCGTTATGAAAATTTATCACTAACTTGACGCTAGTGTTCACGCGCATAAAAGTCTACTATTCAAAGATCCAAGACAGCTGGTGACAAGACAATAACACTGGAGACACACGAAGTCTGCTATTTCTTCGTAGTGAATGATTCAATAGAATCAACAGTTGCCAACAATTTGCAATTGAAATAATAACATTTTCTCGAATTTCGAGCTTATTTTCAATTTTAAGTGAAAATGTTACTGAACAATAATTGTAGAGATTTTCATGCTTAATCTTTTCCACTTGCCTGATACTTGAGAATCTAAAATCAAACTTTGCATAGATGGGGCGGAGCTCCTGGAATTTTTACAGATATGAAACTTGTGTCAGTTGATAGAGCTTATCAATGACTATTTTAGATATAAATTTCATCAAAATCGTTGGAGCCGTTTTTTGAGAAAATCGCGAAAACCCCTGTTTTTGACAACATTTTCGCAATTTTAGCCGCCATCTTTAATCGAATTTGATCGAAATTTTTCGTGTCGGATCCTTATAGGGGAAGGACCTTAAGTTCCAAATTTCAAGTCATTCCGTTAATTGGGAGATGAGATATCGTGTACACAGACGCACATACACTCATACACACACACACACAACACACACACACCACACACACACACAACACACACACACACACACACACACACACACACACACACACCACACACACACACACACACACACACACACACACACACACACACACACACAACACACACACACACACACAGACACACAGACATACAGACTTACCTAAAAACCAGTTTTTTGGACTCAGGGGACCTTGAAACGTATTGAAAACTTGAAATTGGGGTACCTTAATTTTTTTTGGAAAGCAATACTTTCCTTACCTATGGTAATAGGGCAAGGAAAGTAAAAATCAGACTATAGAATTATTCATCATAAATCAGCTGACAAGTGATTACACAGATGTGTGGAGAAGCCAGACAAGGATAGCAAAACCAAAGTTGATCAAATACTGTCATTATAACGTGGACCTCACTATAACCAGTTGAAAAAATATCAATTATTATCATAAGTATCAATAGTGATATAAGTATAACATAAGTAATATAAATATCAATTATCATAATAACTAATTAAAAAAATCTTTATTGACATCAACAACAACAAAAATGATAATCATGTGATAAATTTTCTATAACAATATCTTTTTGTGTAGTTGAGAAGTTGATATTGTGATAATTATTCATCTTGAATGAAAAAGACTAAGAAATTGTCAAAAAACCACTGATTTATTGATAATTAGAAAGACCGGTTTCGGTTATTACACCATTGTCAATCCCTGTAAACAAAAAGACTAAGAAATTGTCAAAAAACCACTGATTTATTGATAATTAGAAAGACAATTTTTGACAATTTCTTAGTCTTTTTCATTCAATATAACAATATCCTTTAGGCCGTCTGCCATATCTAACTAATACCACGGAATAAATAAACCAGTAGTGTTCTCTACTCTGTGCTAACACTATCCTAATAACTACTCTTATAAAGTTTTTCGATTTTATAGCTTTTTAAGTTCTGGGAAATTAATCAAAGTAGGTCAATCACAAAAATCTAATAATAATTACTTTTAATAATTAGTTTTTCAATATTCTTCTTTTCTGTACTCTTACTATGTATAATGAACTATTGTAATTGTGTTGTTATGGAAGCAATTTTTGGGAGAAATCCTGTATGCTTCCATGTTTTTCATAAATAAATAAATAATCCAGTAACTAGCTTTTGATACTTGAAGCTACTTCAAAATTTAAAGCTCCTATCAGATAACATTGTTTGAATGTAAAAGACTGAGAAATTGTCGAAAAACCACTGATTTATTGATAATTAGAAATATTTCTAATTGAAAAAAAGACTAGGAAATTGTCGAAAAACCACTGATTCATTGATAATTAGAAATATTTCTAATTATCAATAAATCAGTGGTTTTTTGACAATTTCTTAGTCTTTTTCATTCAATATAAATAATTACCACAATATCAACTTCTCAACTACACGAAAACTAACATTGTTTGTTTTATTCCGATTTATAGTTTCAGATTAAAGATTTGCTGTAGAAATTGAAATGGACATAACCTAAATAATATTTGGACAATTTGAGACAAAATTAGAAAATAGATTAAGTTTTTTCTTTTCCAACTATTGTATTGTTTTCTCTATCCAATAAAAACATCAGTGCTTCTCAGTCAACCAAAATGTACGTCTCTGAACGTGTTTCGGATGGACACGTTAAGTCGTCGGTCCCGGCTGCCTAAAAAGTAGTCGTTAGGTCATGTCAGAGGTCCTGAAATTGATCAGTTGCGACCTGAAAACTCTGACACTAGACCTGAGCCAGCCAGGTCACTCGATATTATTATTATTATAACGGTTTTCTCTGGATTTTTTTTCTGATATGAGTTATTTAAGTAATATAGTGGGCCTATGTTACAGTATCAATTATTCATCATACACTGAACAACTGTACAGTATTTTAATCTGAAGAAATATTGTGCAGTAATGAAAGTATTGTTCACTTATAGAAGTGGTTGACGATTTCAATTTGTGTTTTCATTATTGAAAAGTAAGTACCAACTCAATTGTAGGGTGCAGCTATTTACTGTTTCTGTTATCTTTCATGAGATTATTGCTTGCAAAAATATCATCACCCTAATCTTCGACCATCTCCATCACACTTTCTCTCTTTCCTTTTTTCTTTTTCCTCCTCATCCACCTTCCTCCTTCTTTCCACCCTCCTCCTTCACCCTCTATCACCATTCCCCTTCTTCTCCTCCTCCTACACCTTCTCCTCCTTCTCTTCTACCTCTTCCATCCTTGATAAGGTAGGTAATCACGTGTACCAGTCTCCTCAGTTATTGATCACAGCTTAATTATTCAGAATACCTATAGAAATAGCCGAAATCAATTGTTATTACTTAGAACAAAGTTGACCTTTGTCTTGTAGACGAAAAATAGGCCATTTTACCGCAAAATCGTCCATTGTTTGAATCAATTATTTAGAATGGTGGTTTATCCTCCATTGGTATCAGGAAGGAGAGAAGAGAAGCATATTAAAGAAAAAATGCTTGTTATTACTCTTTCTCTTACTCCTCCTCCTCCTCTTCATCATCATACCCCTCCTTCTCATCAAACCCCTTCCTCTTCATCATCATCATCATCAACCCCCTCCTCTCCATTTTCTTCCTCATCATCATCATCGCCCTCCTCATTCATCATCGTCTCTTCCTCCTCTTACTTCTCATGCTCCTCCTCCTCCTCCTACTCCTCCTCCTCCTTCTTCTCGTCCTCCTTACCCCCCTTCATCAATTTCGTTTTCCTCCTCCTCCTCTTCCTACTCCTCCTGCTCCTCCACCATATCCTAATACTCCTCCTCCTCCTCTGGCTCCTCCACCATCTCCTACTCCTCCTCCTTCTCACTGCCAACACCAAGTGCAAAAATATTCCCCCGAAGCGACGCTACTGAAAATTCCAGTAAGTACCATGATTCCTCTCACACACTTCTTATCTCTCTCTCGCTCTCCTATTCTGCTTTCTTCTTCCTACTCACTCATCCTTTCTCACTCCCTCCCGCTCTTCCTCTCTATCACTCTCTCTTTCTCTATCTCTCACTTCCTCTCTGTCTCAATCTCTTTATCTCTATCCATTCCTCTCTAACTATCTCGCTCTATCACACTCTCTCTCTCTCTTGCCACGGTCTGTCTGCCGGTCGAATAACTGGAGCCAGAGTATAGCGGGATGGCACTGCTTAGATACATTATAGAGCTGGATGACGCGGGTGCGAGCAGTGATACAACTTCTCCGGGTCTTCTTCTCTCTCGAGCAAACAAGAGGGAGAATCAGAAAGGACAATGATAGATAAATGTCTTTTATTCTCACTTTAAAACATTACAAAAAGTGATGTGGCCGAAGTTGAGGCAATAAGGAGAAGGATAGGGAGGAGGAGGGAGAAAAGAAGGAGGAGGAGAAGAAGGAGACGAAGGTGGATTGGAAGGATGTGAAAAGAGAATGAAGAAAGAAAAGATCAGAAGGAAATCAGAGAAATGGAGATTGTGTATGAGTTTTTCAACTCAATTCATTAATTAATCTATTTCTCTTGAAAACAACAAACAAAATAAAAAAATTGACAATTCCGTCAGGTACACATAAATTGATATAAAATTGATATTTCAGCAATAAACATAAGGTCGTGTATTGGGTGTTATAGATTCGCTCGTTCACAATTTATAGATTAGAATTAAATAAAAAACACTTGGTATTCAAACACAACTCTTACCATAATTTACGATTCCTTAATTCAACAGAATAATTGAAATAGTTGGAATTCTTTATTCATCCATACAATAAGTACATCATCGAAATGATAGGTAGAGGAAAATTGTAACCTTGTGCTATTCCTCTCCCAAATTTAGATAAGATTACACATAGTCAGAAATAGGTTAAGTCTTGTAGTTGTTTACTTCACAACATTTTCAGTCCTTAAATATTTTTGACCGAGCGAAGTGAGGTCTAAGATTCAAGTCGACGGTTTGGCATTTCTCTTAATGTTTAAATGTTTATATGTTGCGCATTTACGGCGAAACGCGGTAATAGATTTTCATGAAATTTGACAGGTATGTTCCTTTTTAAATTTCGCGTCGACGTATATACAAGGTTGTTGGAAATTTTGCATTTCAAGGATAATATAAAAGGAAAAAGGAGCCTCCTTCATACGCCAGTATTACCGTAAAAATCAGATTATAGAATTATTCATCATAAATCAGCTGTCTAGTGGACTATAATACTACCCGTTTAAAAACATCGAACATATTGAAAATGTATCTTTCTATTGACGTTAGAAGACAGTATTGTCTACTAACTTTGTCTTTCCATTAGCTGAGGCCATGACTCCAGTTTGGAGTTATTGATAGAAAACATTTTCTTTTTTAATTTGATGATTGAAATTGCAACAAATATTATTGAAAAGAAATTGATTTCTAAAATCATGAAAATCGAGAAATGAAGTTTGTAGGAAATCAGCATTATTTTAGTTTATTTTGTTAATTTCAACACACTGATTTTCCGCCAACACGACAACTACACATAATGTTCTCTGATGGGTTGATTGGATTGGGCTATCGACGGCAGCCAGACCTGATAACAGCGCTCACACTCACATTCCGGGACGACACGTCACAGTGCGATAGGACAGAAAGCTCTATGCTTATTTTTCTAGACATTTTAAATTGATAAATTATTTATTTATTCTTGAGAAAACATAACAACAGGTGAATGTATCTTACTGAGCGCGAGGTCTACTGTTCACAGAACTACTAGTTATAAAGTAGATTTTAAAAACCAAACATGGAAGAAATATTTCACTTTTTATAACCAAAATAGGAAATATTCACATATAAAAGAAATAATTTTGAGGAATTGATGTGAACCAACTTCTTAATTTAGAGGTAATCTTCACAAGGAGTATTTGAGTGGATGAATTCAGATCTTTATAACAAAACATGGAAGAAATATTTCATATTTCTATAACCAAAATAGGAAATATTCACATATAAAAGAAATCATTTTGAGGAATATTGTTGTGAACCGACTTCTTAATTCAGAAATAATCTCCACAAGGAGTATTTTAGAAGAGGGGGAAGTAAGTTTGGTGAACTGAAGAAGAACCCTGGCAAATGATGAAGCAGCATGCATCGCCCACAGTAGCCTACCACCACATCACCAAATGTAACTAAAATAAGAATTCACTACACCAATATAAACAAGACAAACGCCCCAAAATAGAGACGGCAGGCTGCCAGCGATCACTGTGCACCACTTTGTCTCTTTTCAGTCGAAAACAGCAGCTAATTTATAAACCAAACCAGCGCAGCAACCGATATCCTTCGAATAATCTGACTGATTCCATAGATTTTCAACTCGAAATATTGCAAGAATATGATGTTGAGAGCTTTGAGTGTCAAACGATAGGAGAAAATGTAAGTGGAATTTAATGCAACTAAATAGAGTAATTGAATTAAAATGTTATGACTTTGAGGCAAACATATTGTTGAAATATCAAATATTAATGGCATCATGTCGTGAATAAGAAGGCGCTGGCTGACGATTCGATTCATATGGCTATGTACAAGTTATTATGATGAGAGCAAAGACCTTAAAGAGATATAGATCCACAATGCCTATGCCTTCCCAATGATAGCTCTTACTTGAAATTGAAGGCCGCCGTTGGGGTATTTTAGCACGAGATTGATTGAAATTCTTTATTGATTGATATAATAATTATACATCATATAATATATATATTTGTAATACTATAGATCACAAAGGCATTGGTGGCATTGGTATGTAATAATCTTATGGGTTACCCCCTCAATGGCGGATTTCAATTCCAAGTACGACACTAGCGCTGCATGTGAGTCTATGCATCTTTAAGGTCTTTGGATGAGAGTAAACTATTAAAGTCTTATAATTTTCTATTAATGAATACATGAGTTAATTTATTATTAAAAACCTAAGGATACAACAGAATATATATTTTTTTTTAATTAAAAAAATAACCTATTTTTGGACATGTAGCATTATCAAAATTGGGGAATGGAATAGTTTTGGGCCAAGCCTGTTGTTCCTACCCAATCATATTTATATGATTTGTAATATTGCATCCACGAATAATAAATAAATAATAAACAATTTAAAAAAGGGTACTTACATTTTTTCCTGTATTTCTATTCAAGAGTAGTCCTAACGAAAAACGATGATGTTGAAATTATCTTTTACAAAAAAATTTCAATTTCATTATCAATTTCAAAGAAAAAGTGGTTTATGGGATATTATCTACATTCGATTGGATTGTAATCAAATAATGTACCACTATAGTGAGGTCCACGTTATAATCATAGAGAGATTGGAGAATAATAGAAGAACAACGTTGCCGATCTTCCGTCTTGTCAATGCCTTCTATAGACGGTAGCTGGAACAGGTTTATTGATGTAATATTAACGGTTTGTTCATTCTCGTTTAAAATAATCAATTATATTTTATTAAGCAAGAAATTATATTTTTCAATAATTTCATAATTAATTTTCATAGATAAGACGACTAATTTTGTTTTGTTAATTAATTAATAATTTTATATTGTTAAGACACCAAGGAAGGCGAAGAGATTGTACATATAACTATTTTCCTATCCATGTGAATGTGTATTAATACTCCTATATACATTTGATGACCTGAGAGCGAAATATTCTTCTTTCTTCTTCTTCTTCTTCTTCTTCTTCTTCTTCTCTTCTTCTTCTTCTTCTCTTCTTTCTTCTTCTTCTTCTTCTTCTTCTCTTCTTCTTCTTCTTCTTCTTCTTCTTCTTCTTCTTCTTCTTCTTTTCTTCTTCTTCTTCTTCTTCTTCTTCTTCTTCTTCTTCTTCTTCTTCTTCTTCTTCTTCTTCTTCTTCTTCTTCATCATCAACATCATCATCTTCTTCTCATTTAGAGGAGGAGGATGAGCAGTAGGGCGAGGAGGAGGAGAGGAGTAGGAGAAGAAGGATGAGGTAAACTGAGGTGTAATAGAGAGGGTGGCGGTCATAAGCACAGACTGTGTGCACTGTGGATGTAAAATGGAATTGCAGGCTGATTTTTGTGTCACTCTATCACACTCTTTTGCGCTGCTCTCTTTCAATCACCGTTCCTAATTTCTGCCGTTATATTATTATTTTCTGGCGCACGTGTTCTCTCTCTATCTCTCTCTCTTTTCTAATGTCCATCCTGTTGTGATATTTTCTTATTTATTAATCCCCTGTTATCGGGTTCTACAATTTTGATTCTTCTTTTACCTGAACATTTGCAAGGTCTCCTTGTTGCAGCAGTCTCACTCAAGTCAATGCTAAAATGACTTTCGGGAGGTCGATGTTGTACTAATTCTTCTTCTTCTTCTTCTTCTTCTTCTTCTTCTTCTTCTTCTCTTCTCGCTCTGTCCAAGTTAGTGGTTTTGACAATTTCAAGCCATTTTCTGAAACAATTAACAATACTTATCTCGGTTATAATACAATTTCTTGAATATGAATATATTTTATTTTATAATAAATAGATAAATAAATAAATAAATGTATAAATAATGTTTATTTCCCAAAATGAATAAATGTTTATTTCCCCCCAAAAAAAATAAAACTACAACATCAATTACACAAAATATCAGATAAATTGCAATATTACATACAATAGTTAGTTACAAAAATTCTTATAATGTGTCCTCTACTTCTTTAGTTTTTTCAAGTAGATATTAGCACATAACAGGAAACATTTTCAAGCTTTATAATACCAATTTTAACAAGAAACACGATACAGATAGGTGGAGAACACTTTGAAACTTACATTATTTTTGGAAATTTTCGATGGCTGTGCCAACCTTTGGCGACCGTGAGTGGTGTTGATTTGTTGTTCACTTTAAATTCCAACGGTCAAGACCACAGAGTACGTAGTAGAGACGAATGAAGTAGTACAGACCACAGATTATAATAATTATAAATGAATGTACAATTTCTTGATATTGTGGAACAACTCAATAATTAAATAACACACTTTCAATAATGTTACATCCATGTTTATCTTATTTGCTGTCAGGACTCAGTTTCGTGTTTGAACCAATACCTCTGCAGCCTCTCACAGCTGAAGATGATGTGTTTTTGTTTCAACACGAATCTGCAGTCCTTCAACAAATTCAATAAATTAATGTGGATGTGACGAAATTAAAACAGTATACTGTATTTCAATCATACAATTCCTGTGTGAAACTACAACAATAATAATAATAATAATATTTTTCCCTTTTTCCTTCGTCCTGGTACCCCCAGAAGGGAGTTTATTATAGAAAATATAACAAACAAAAATGAAAACATACACTCATAAAAGAAATCTTACAAACAAACAACAATGAAGAATAATAAAAAAGCAAGAATGACAAAAGATAAGAAAATATCCTCTTCAGTGGAAAATTTCAAAAATTATAAACCAGACGAAATATAAATTCTCCAAAACCTCTAAAGAAGGTTTGACTGGAGGAGTCAAGTTTTACATTATATTAAAAAAACCATAAAAATAGTACATTGATATAATCAATCAGTGATCTCAAATTAATAATAATATTCTTTCAAAAAATTGTAGCGTGCTATAAATGTATTGTCTAAATTTAATATTTTCTAAATTTGGCTTAGTGGTTTTGTGTTTTGTTTCGGTTTTGTATATGTTTGGACTTTTTAACATCAAAATGAACTTTATTTCAAAGTGAAAAGTGTAAATTTAAAGTGATGTGCTTACTATAACCTTAGTGTCCGGTTTCCTATTAGGGAACTTTGGACTATATACGGCGAGGTGGAACTACCCTTGGGTCTCCCCACCATTCAAAGCCATACGCTAATAATAATAATATTATTTCAATCAGGAATTTAGAATATTAGGAATAAGGATATAATTCTCAGCCCACGGCAACTTTTTGTTTCTGTTGGTGACCTTTCACCTGTGGCTGGCTGTTCCAATCACAACTGGATGTGTTCCAATAGAGATGGATTTGCTCGCACAAAGTGGTTTGCCGAACATTGGAATGAACCGAGGATCAACAACAAATCGACGACAAAGCGAACTTTCAACATTGAAAATAGACTTTGGCCAACTTTGTCTTCTCTTCCCAGATCTACACTGTTCTAATAATGTTGGCAAAGTAAAGGTCAAAGTTGGCTTTACTTAAGGTGCTCTCACAAGAAGGGAGAATGGGGAAAAGGAAGGAGAAAGACAAGGAAATGAAGAAGGAAAGAAGGAGGGGAAGGAGCAGAAGAGGAGGTGAAATTGGGATAGAGGAATTGATTCAACTGTTCCATACCTTGTCAGTGTCTCAATAAGTGTATTTCTCAAAAGTCAGTGAATGAAGTTTCATAATAATGTAATATTCCAGTTGTTATCACATTTATAATGCAACATTATTCCACTATATAATTTATTATCTTGTATTATTTTCATAAGTGGATATATTTTCTTTTAGAAATGTAAATTTTGTCATAATCTTAATAACTGAAAGTACAGTTCTATGGATGTAGACAATCATTGTCTCGCTTAGAGATATTGTCTACAAAATTATGTGAAGATAACTTCAAGGTTCTGTTTAGTTTTTGTTTTCTAAGGTGAGAGGAAAGGCTAGGGAGGTCAGGTAAGGGCTTTTGAATGGTAATATGTTGATATAATTCGAAATTTTTGATAATTTTATCAGATAGATGAAATACGGTACTTAGACATTTAAAATACCATACAATATGAATGACACCATAGATTGTATTGTTGAACTTTTTATAAACCTTATAGACCTACTTTTGATATTTTTTATTTTTATTTATTTATTTACAATGCAAATAACACTAATGTAATAACATTGAAAGATAAAATAATAAGGTAGTCCTTGTGCTATTTTTCTTCCAAATTTATAAGTGACAAAGTCCAAGATAAGGTTAGAATTTCACGTGTACAATTTTTATGAATATTGGTCCAAAATAAACATTAAAACTATAGATTTTGAATTTAGATGGCTTAAATTGATAAATTAATTAGAAATATTTCACTCAATTACCATTTGTAACGAATAATATTGAGTTATTTAAGAAATTTGGAACTATTCAAGAAACACAAATTTGTAAACACTAAAGCTCAGCTGATTATGTTATTCTAATGTGTTTTCTTGCTCCAATATTAAGCACACTCGATATTTCATTGTTGAATTTTAAACGTATTGGTTCGTTATTTTAGTGAACCAATACTAATATTTTTAAATACTAAGAAATTGTCAAATACCACAGATTTATTGATACTTAGAAAGACCGGTTTCGGTTGTTACACTATTGTCAATCTCTGAAAAACTCGTTTAAATTTTCATTTCTTTTGTGTAGTTGAGGAGTTGATATTGTGGAAATTATCCATATTGAATAAAAAAACTAAGAAATTGTCAAAAACCACAGATTTATTGATACTACTTAGAAAGAACGGTTTCGGTTGTTACACCATTAAAACTCGAGTTTAATCAGAGATTGACAATGGTGTAACAACCGAAACCGTTCTTTCTAAGTATCAATAAATCTGTGGTTTTTGACACTTTCCTAGTATTTTTATTTAATATGGATAATTACCACAATATTAACTCCTCAACTACACAAAAAAAGTTAAAATACCAATGTACTTATTCGTTATTTTAATGTTTTTTCTTGCTTCAGTAGGCTTGCTGGACTTAGTTTCTAAGCTACTTCTGAGAGTACATCTTCGCTCCATGTACACCCGCATAACAATTACAAGCCTCTTATTTTTTTATAATCACCGTCATAATACCAATGATAATAATTCAACTAGTGAAAATAGAAGTAGCATCAGCAGGATCTTCATTGGTCATACTTTTTCTTTACCATCAACTACGTCGGTCCCTTTCTAATACTCTCTCTAAACTCTGGTAAATGTGAAGTGGGGACTACTCTCACTTCCCCCACCCTCTTCCCCGCTTAATAGCAATTAGTCTACATTGGAAACTTGGGTTTATTGGCTCAATTAGAACAAATACTCTCGGTTTACTCTCTAGAATCCCTTTTGTATGAACGGACTATATCTTGAAACGAGATGTACGTGGTCAGAAGCATCTATTTCGTATGTTCATGGAGAAATTTTCATCTATTGCTTTGTCTATAAGTAGTGTTTATCTCTATATTAATTTATCAATAAAATTACAAATCATTGAGCAATAATCTAGGAGAGAGCAGAGAGAACATATTATAACTATTATTATATTATTGTTAATAAGAGAGAACATATTATAACTATTATTATATTATTGTTTTGCAACTCTCCCAGCGGGCAAAGATTTTCTTTTTGCTGGTGATGCCTAGATTTATATTTTATTTTAATTTTATTCAAGTATATGTATGAGTAATTATGTTTATTCATTTATATTTTTAATGATATGTCATATTATAAAGATTTTGTAATATGTTTTGAATATTCCAATTGGCAATAAATGAAATTGAGTTGAATTGAATTGAATATAAAATTCACCCAAAACTTTTCTTACTGAGTATTGTCGATAGCTTTTATTGCCGTAGATTGTGTGAAAAACTGTCCAAAATCTTCGGCGATTTGATCAAAAGTAGATTGTTTTCTCCAATATTTGCGAAAACTTCAAACTATTTGCATACCCAACAATTGCGTCCCAACTATCCGAGAACAAGGAAAAATCTTTCATCTTTCGTGTTTTGAAATTTGCGTATGCATAAGAGTAAATTACGCAACGTCCCAGTAATCGCTCACTTGGTATTCTGGAATATCGAAATCGGTAACGCTTTAGGTGCAACTTAGCAATTGATTTAGATGCGCCCAGACACTTGTTTGCACTTTGAAACTAAGCATCTAAGCATCGCTAAACACAGAAAGTGTCGGCCAATTCAAGCGTGGGCCCTTGACACACTTGCACTTCATATATGCCACACATGTGTGCGCGTGTGTGTGTGTGTGTGCATGCATGTGGGTGGGTGGGTTGTGTTGTGTGTGCAGTTTGATTGGTACTAATAGTTGGGTCTTGGGTTTCGTCCTTACATGATCACTTTCACTCTATATTTTGAGTTAATTTGAGTCATGACTCTGCTATACAACTCAAGGGAAACATTACTGGAACACTTTTGGCCAGTGTTAGAATAGGATACACGTTGGAAAAGAATGATTACAATTCACTAAAATTGGACAAATGAAGTTGTGTTTCTTTTCTGGCTCAAAATTTTGCAAAATTACTCAAAAATTTCAATTATAGAGATTTGAATGAAATATTTTTGTTTTTTATCAGTTTTTTAAATATCAAAATTCAAAATTTTTAGTTTAGTCATTACTTTGGAGTGGAAATCGGACTTTTTGAAGTGAAAGTGTAATCTTATCCTTATTCTTTTTGAAACATTTATTGTAAAAATTTGGGAGAAGACAGTTTTGGCTATGCCTGTTGTCTTCTCCCAATCATATTATATTTATTATAATTATGATTTGTAATTGTCAATGAAATGAATAAATAAATTTTATTTGTATCTTATTTTTTTAGAGTCCAGGATTTATGGTTCAATTCACAATGATTGAACTGTTTACAATTTACTAAAATTAAAACAAATCAAAAATTTTATTTGTAATCAGAGAAAACTACTAAATGAATGATCGATTCATACAAATCAATCATTCTACAAATGAATGATTACAATTCACTAAAATAGAACAAATGAAGAATTCCAATTGTATCTTATTATTTTAGAGTCCAGGATTTATGGTTCAATTCACAATGATTGAACTGTTTACAATATTCACGAAAATTAAAACAATTCAAAAATGTTATTTGTAATCAGAGAAAACCACTAAATGAATGATTGATTCATACAAATCCATCATTCTACAAATGAATGATTACAATTCACTAAAATAGAACAAATGAAGAATTCCAATTGTATCTTATTCTTTTAGAGTCCAGGATTTATGGTTCAATTCACAATGATTGAACTGTTTACAATATTCACGAAAATTAAAACAATTCAAAAATTTTATTTGTAATCAGAGAAAACCACTAAATGAATGATTGATTCATACAAATCCATCATTCTACAAATGAATGATTACAATTCACTAAAATTGAACAAATGAAGAATTCCAATTGTATCTTATTATTTTAGAGTCCAGGATTTATGGTTCAATTCACAATGATTGAACTGTTTAAAATTTTCGAAAATTAAAACAATTCAAAAATTGTATTTGTAATCAGAGAAAACTACTATAATAACTACTATAACTACTGCTGCATTCTGTGTTTGTAATCTATTATTTCAGAGTCTAATAGTCATGGTATACTGTAGGATACCATATTACTAGGATACCATATTACTGTAGGATACCATATATTCTAGACATAAGAGACTCAATATCAATAGAGACGCATCTTAGAGACTCCAAACGTAGAAAATTCAGATAGAGCTGTTTTCACATTTACCGATTAGCATTAGCCAGTTACACACTCATCGATTTTTTGCCGTCCTTTTGAATTCTATCAGATTAAACGGAACTTGTCAAACATCATCTGTTTGATCTGATAGAATTTATAAGGACTGCAATAAATGAAACGTCCAAAAATCGATGTGTGTGTGTAACTAGCCATTGTCTGCCGAAATTTATCTTCTCGACACCCAGAATTTCTTTCCTTTCCACGAATTCCATGTAATTTGTCCTCCGATTTGCTGAGAATCAGCTGTTGTTGCCATTCGAACGACTATAAATTGTCGATAAATAATGTCGGCTGACAATCGGTAAGGGCCGAATACACACGAGGCGTTTATTCAAACGAATCGACACGGCACAACAGGACAGGAAGCTCTCCGATGGTTGATTGGGTTAGCGCATCAAGAATCTATCAGCCAATCAGAGAGCTTCGAGTCCTGTCGAGCCGTGACGACTAGTCTGAAAAAACGCCTCCTTTGTTTCGGCCCTAATTGTTAGAACGGTATACCTTGTATAAGGTTTTACTCATCGTGACGTGAAGTAGCATGACTTCATTATTTTAATATTTTATAACGTTACTTCCTCATCTTAAGTCATTCACATGTCTTGTTTATCTTAATTATTTTACTATTTTATCTCGTTACTTCCTCATCTTAAGTCATTCACATGTCTGTTTATCTTAATTATTTTACTATTTTATCTCGTTACTTCCTCATCTTAAGTCATTCACATGTCATGTTGATCCTAGTGTCGCAAATTTATTCGAGATGTTTAAGTTCCGTGGATCTCCACGTGAATATCCACGGAATTTAAACATCTCGAATAAATTTGCGACTCTAGGATCAACAAGACATGTGAAAGACTCAAGATGAGGAAGAAAATTCTCTATTCAATCTGAAACGTTCAATTTTGTCCAATAATTCAATTTCTCTTGTACAATTTAATTCATGAAGCCAACAAAAATTAAACGAGACTTAGCGTGGATAACGTACCACAAGCAAACACATTTGAATATAATGACGTCGGATCTCCACTAAAGCAGTCTATCTCACCTCTCCTTGCTGGAATGCTGATATTATATTGTCAGCAGGTCATTACATCATTGTGTCACTTGTTCATTTCAATGTGTTGACGGTATTCGTATTATTTGCGTTGTTGAAACTGGCATTACGACACGCGAGTTGTGAGAGACTGGACCCAATACCGAGTCTACTATTACTATACATATTTAGATTACTAAATGTATATATAGAGAGAGGAGGCCTATTTCGATGGAACCTTGACATAGTTGAGTCCACATTTTGTGACGTCACATCGGGAAGCATCATCGCTGATAATGACGATGATGATTTGAGTGCAAAAATGGAAAGAGACACCGCCTATTTAGCCTACGTATTGTGAATCAGATTCAATTATGTTTGAATTATTTTCAAACAAAGGATGGATAACTTTTGTTGCGGTGCATAGTGTACACTTGTTATCAAATATACTGTCCTTACTGTCTGTACTTGATCAGTTTCGAGTGGTTCGGTACCCACCCAAAAACTCAATAGTTCAATTATGTCTCATCATCTTTATCTTTCATCTTGATATCATACTGTTTGAGCTTTGGGATGTAATTAATCGAGAACCGAAAATATTCATTCAATACAATAGAATCAGAGATTACAGTTTCGTGTAGTTTAGTTTTTTAATTTTAATTCTAGTTTTTAATTTTAGTTTTAGTTTTAACTGTAGTTACAGTTTTAATCGTGTCTGAGTATCAGAGTATCAATGGTATCGGAGATTACAATCACTATAATAGTATCATAATTAATAAAAACAATATAAAAATCTTGAAGCACCCTTTATTTTTTAAAAAAACTTAGAAATAAAGTGTGCTTCAAGATTTTTTATTGTTTTTATTAATTTAAAAAGTAGCCCTTGTGAATAAAGTGTTTTTAGTATCATAATAATATATTACTTTAGTATTGTAACTGAGATTAGGTATTTATTCAAGGTGGATAGATGGGATTAAGTATCCTGCCCTCTGTGATAGTCTTGTGAGATGTTTAGTCAAAGTTAGTAGACTAACTAACTTTTTGTCTACTAACGTTGATGTTTAGTGAGACTTAATTATGCTATTTTGGAATACTCTATGAAAATTAACAGATGGAGTTTCAATTTTTCAATTTCAATATTTATTTCAATTTTCACAATATTACATTTCACCAAGTACATATATAATAACTCTTAGCTATTTAGCTATTTGAGAGGTATACAGTTAGAAAATTTACAGACAATAATTATTTTAAAACAATTTGACATTTCCAATGAACACAAAGTCAACAAAAGAAGTTCGAAAACAGTTCAGTACAGATTGTCGGTACACTTTTTTAGCATCCCACTTTGTCACAGTATTCTGATCACAGATATCCATACAGAAGTTCGTTTGAAGCTCAATATTTCACCCTGCTTTCTTTCGAATTTCCCAACATTTCTATGGATTTATAAAATAGAATTATAGTACCCTTTGAAATTGCAAAAAAATATTAGAAAACAAGAATACAAATTGTAACGTAGCTACTAGTTTCGGTAATCACACCATCGTCAGGTTATAAAAATAAATGTTGTTCTATTTTATAAATACAAGTAAGTAGCCCTGAATTCATACATTTAAAAAAATTCTATGGATATTTTCAGAAGTTGAGTTGAATTGAGCTTCAGTTTTATTTTAATCAGATGTCAAGTTCATTGAAGCTGAAATATCAATATCTATTTTACTCTGCTCTCTCACGAGTTTCCCAATTTTTCTATAGTCTTTTCTAACTATGTGTATTTTCCCTGTGTGCTTTAGAAGCAATTCTACTCCGTTTCCACAGAAATTCGCCACTTTTCCTATGGAAATCTCCAACTTTTCCGTTTTCCCCGTGTGTTCTAGAAGCGTCCCAGGTTGCGACAACAGGTGTAGGGTATCTCCGGGCGGGTATATTTGTCTAGTGTGTTCTAGAACAATTATTTTGTGCAATTTTGAACAATGTGTATTCTCCTGTGTTTCACAAGCTATTTTACTCAGATTTTTTTAAAAATTCGACTGAGTCATTGTCAATATTGTAGAACCGTTTCATAATTGAATAAAAACACAAATATGTTGTCAAATTCTACACGACCAAGGTTTCTTGACCATACCGGTCACATTTTCAAGTTGACTAAAGCTGAGTCAAATGTGACCGGTGTGGTCACGAAACCTTGGTCGTGTAGAATTTGACAACATATTTGTGTTTTTATTCAGATTTTTTACACTCCAATTTTTCTATGTGTTCCACAAGCTATTTTACTCAGATTTTTTACAAACTCGCCATTTTTTCTATAGAAATCTCTAACTTTTCCGTTTTCCTTTGTGTTCCAGCAGCGTCCCGGTGGCGACAACCGGCGTAGTTCCTGGCGGGGGGTATGGGGGTGTTATGAGTGGCGCGGTGAGCGGGGGGGAGGGTCACCATCACCACCATCATCCGCACACGCACCCGCAACCACACACGCAGCCGCACACGCAGCTGCATACGCATACGCAACAGTTGTACCAGCCGCAAGCGGGGGGCGGCGCCACCTCACTCAGCACCGCAGCTGCGGCTGCTGCCATGGTCGCCGCAGCTGCTACCGCTACCGCAACCGCCACCGCAACCGCTAGCGTTGTTGCGCTGCAGGAGAGACAGGACCAGTTCTCACAGGTAAAACTACGCAAACAATACGAGAGAAAAGAATAGAAATAGTAGAATAAAATGATAATATAGAATAATAATACTATTTTACTTTTAACCTATTTTGTTAATTGTCAATTTTATTTATGTAATTATACATTCATGTATCCATTGTATGAAGGAAAAATAAACTATTGATTGATAGAAAATAGAAAGTAGAATAGGAACAGAATAGCAGAAACGTTTATTGAATCAAGTAATCCTTTATTGCACAAAGGCTTCTCGACACAAGTTACCATATATACAAAACAAGGAAATTCATATAAAATTTATCGGTGAACGTTTTTTTTTTCACGAAAATTTATGCAACAACTAATCGATTGAATGAAAAAAGACTAAGAAATTGTCAACAATATTATTGTTGACAATTGTTAAGCATACATTAGTCAATAATTTTCCCATTTACATATTTGTTTTATTAACACTTGTTTTCTTGGTTCTTATTTTGTACTGAAAGTAAATTTTTGTTATCATGGCGATTCTGTTGCTTAAGCCGCCATTTTGTCACACCGTTGAGTGGTAGGAGACTGTCTAGCTGGTCCAATGGCAGGCGTTCATACCTTTGACCAATAGCAGTACTCGCCTACTAGTATAAATTCTGCTGCTCTTGTATTTAGTTTTAGTTTCTAAGAGATTGACAATGGTGTAATAACCGAAAACCGGTCTTTCTAAGTATCAATAAATCTGTGGTTTTTTGACAATTTCTTAGTCTTTTTTCATTCAATATGAATAATTACCACAATATCAATATTAACTACACAAAAAGCAACAACTAATCATTATCATGATTTCAACTAAATAATTGTAGGCTCAGCTCTCAAAAAACATTAAACATGAATATTCAGAAATGAAAAGGGTTTGATTGTGTAAAGTTTTCATCAATCAATAATTTGATTCAGTTCAACACAAACACAACAAAATTCAAAATGAACAAACAATACAATTGAAATACAATTTTTTAATAAACATACAAAGAAAGGCTTGACCTAGGTGGGGTGTGCTGAATACGGTGAAAGAAGGAACATTTTTAGCCAACTATGGTTTCTCATGTGATAGGCTGGTAGAGGGAATGAAACTAAGGAATGAAGAGGTGAGAGGTGTGATCAAGGAAAGAATAGGAGAGAAAGAGACGAAAAAAAAGAGAGAAAAAGTCAACAAAAATTTGTAATCGCTCAATATATAATATCCATCTATCTTCTTCTTCTTTCAATCAGGGATTAGGCTATTGCCTGTTCCGACTCAAATTCAGCTTGTAATTAGAATAAAAAATAATAATAAATAAAATTTATAAATTAATAACATCAATATAATCTAATCTAATATAATATATCTACTATATATCTAATAATATATATCTATAATAAGCATCACTACAATCTACTGTTTTTATTTTATAATAAATATAATGATCATTGCCATCTTTTCCGTGGCCTGCCTATGTCTATTTGCGTACCGGTTTATACTTGAAAATTCTGTGAGGAAGCCTATCAGTTGATATTCGTTCCACATGCTCTTTCCATTGTTGACGATAAGATGCAACTCTCTCATTCAGGCAGAAGATATTCAGCTCTTTCCGTATATCCTCATTCCTGATGTGATCTCTTCTGTCACAGCCCTTAGTTCTGCGAAGAACTCTCATCTCAGCTGCCTGCACTTTACTCTCAAGTGGCTTTGATGGTACCCACGATTCACTACCATAGAGTAGTAGTGGAGCTGCCATTGTCTTATAAAATTTCATTATCGTGCTTGTGGTAGCTTTCTTTCCCAATCTCCTACTGATACTTCCACAAATCATTTGGAACCTTCCTAGCTTCCTACCTTCTTCTCTACATCCAATTCATCTTTATAACTAATTTCACAACCCAGATATGTGAACTGAGACACCTGCTCCAATACCTTGTTGTCTATCACAATCTCCGATCTTATTGGGTACTTTCCTTCAAAAGCCATGATTTTGGTTTTCTCCTTTGATATCTTGAAATTATATTATTTACATAATTCATGCAGGATATGAACTGATTTTTGGAGGTCATTTTCGTTTCCATTTTATTCTTTTCTAATTATGATACAAATAAAACTGATGATAAAATAATAAGGTAGTCCCTGTGCTATTTTTCTTCCAAATTTGTTTTCTTGAAATTTGTAAATTCATCTTCATAGTACGGTACTTCGATTTCATTTCCATTCTTCAATAATTCTTCATTACTCTACTTCAATAATCATTCATTATTCTATATTCATCTTAAAAGTACTCCAAATATTCAATTGATCCACTTATTTATGTATTCATTTGAACTAGTTTCATATCAAGTAGTTTCTAGGAAGCAGTCCAAATGCTGAAAGTTGCACAGTTGACTTAGTTCCGTTCAGTGTTGAGAAGAACATGGCCAGAGGAGCTTTTGCTGCTATCCTCTCTCTCTGATAATCATCACGAAAGTTGTGTGAGTGAAGGAGGATGAAGAAGAGTAGATGAGGTTGTGAGGAGGTGATGAAGTAAGGATGAGGAGGAGACAACATCTATAGGGTAGAAACCCAGCTGTGTGGGTAAAAACTGCCTTTATTCTTCTTCCTCTTCCTCCTCCTCTCTTCGCCTTGGGACAGATAGTAGAGAAAGAAAACTGTGGACAAGAAAGCCGAAGAAGAGACTGGTTACCATGGCAACCACTACCCTCTTCCCACAGTTTATTACCTCCACCGCCCCCCACTACTCAACCCGTTGTGCAACGGCGGAAAAAGGAAAAACGACACTACAATGCAGAAGAAAAGCTGCGGATAATTCTACCAGCTCCTCTTTTCTTATCAGATGAACACTCTCGGTTCTGTCTGATAGGAGGAAGGAAAAGTTGCTCTCTTAGTTACTTTCATATTTTCCGAAGGAAAACAATTCTTATTCTTCCCTTCTCCCCCTTGCGGTGGAGACGTGTAATGAAGGATTGTTTGCCCTCCGCTGTACTTTTCAAGGGCTTCGATTGTCTCTATGAAATGCACTCCAATGTGCATTGAGTTTGTTCCGGAAAAGTTCTCGTTTCTCAATCTCAGGCTGACAGTTTTTGTCGCTCACTAGTTTCTCTAGCTTTATTTTATGGTTTCTATCAATGTCTGTGATAGAATAGTGTTTTTCTTGTTGACTTCACTATACAGTTTAGATAAGAGTAAATCTGAGTAATGTTTATATATTTATTTTTAGTTTAAACTATTTTATTTAATTAAATTAGTTTAATAAAAAATTTCAATTTGTGATATTGAAGATTCATTAAGTAAACGTTTTCTGAGACAATCTAGTAAAATAGCACGTCTCCCTCATGGAATACACATGTATGCTTTATCAAGAAGCATAAAAATTGAAATTGAAAATTGAATTATGGAAAATTGAAAATTACCCTTATGGGAACAATATTATCTCTATACTGAACCTCGAATTGTCAACAAAATTTTCGATTCGTCAACACTACCTCATTGATCCCGTATTAATACAGAGTTGGGTTGCTTGTAGTGTAGTCGTGATCCTAGACACCTTTTGCAATATTTAGATTCTTGAAGAATGATGTTTCCAGGCCAACTAGTCTTTTTGAATTGAGACTTCGGATTTTGGATCATCCTATTCAACAAAATAAACTCCCTCCTCTTTTTCATCAAATTTGAGCATTGGAATCTTGTATTTAATCAAAAATTGAATTATTTCAATACGAAATATTTACATAACGCATTGAATTTGGAGCTTTAATAGAATATTTTCGGAACAAAATATTTCAAATGAATATTTATTTTACAGTTTTGAGTGCTAAGTAGAGGGAATTTTGCTATCAATTCGGATTTTAATCTCTTTAAATTCAAAATTGATTGTCTCAATTGATTGTGTTTTGTTTCAATGTGGAAATTAGTAGAGAATTGGAAAGTCGCACATAACCTTTATTTGGACATCTTATGAAATTGGGTTGAAAAGAAGTTTTGGACTGTAGTCTGTTTCTTTGTCCTTGAGTTGATTGTAAATGATGATTAATAAATAAATAAATAAATACATTAGAACAGGGAATACGCATTTCATTTCATGAAATGGTCAAGATGATAGGACATGTCTGATGGATTTTTCCAACGCATTTCTGTTAATAATCGTTACTTTTCATAATTTTTGTTGTGTTTCAATAATCAATAGCCCTAAAAAGACAAGATCCTTATCATTTTTTATAATTTAATTCATTTAAAGTATATTTATTGTAGATTAATAAGTACTGTTAGTTCATTGCTGATGAATAATAATTATGTCAAGTATGTTATACATTTTTCTGGAATATTTTGATTTTGTATTTTGCTGTTTTTCAATGTAGCTTACTATGATTATATAATGTGTATTCACTGAACAATAAATCTTGATTTGATTTGATATTATTATATTGTATTACAATATCATGTAAATTTTTTTGAAATTGGCAATAAAAATTATTTTAATATTATCTATAAAAAATTATTTTTCAATGTTTGCTTGGTTACAGATGCAGAGTCAACACAGCCAGCAGTACGGCGGGGTTGGGGGCGGCAGCTATGGAGGCAGTGGGGGCGGAAGAGCCCACTCCATGGGGGGTGGTCCCCCCAACGGTATGGGGCCCATGAATGGGATGAGCCCCATGAGTGGCATGAACTCGATGGCCGGAATGGGCTTGATGGGCCAGGCCAGTGGGCCAGGACCTGGCCCCGGGGGGCCAACTGGCCCCGTGCACTCCTCCATGATGGCGTCCAGTATGGGCAAGATGGGCATGCAGGTGAGTTTTTCAAATTTTCAAAAAAATAACATAATTTGTAGTTACAGATAAAACTATAAAAATCTAAATTTTTAAACTTTATGAAAGGGAAAAAACGACTAGCAGTCAAATAATTTACAATAAATGAATAAGTCACTCAATGGACAACGAGATCTTTCGGCAGTTCCGCCATCTTCTTGGTTGTACTCATAGACAAGTAAAAGGATAGGATGGCAATTTTTAGTGAGCTGTTGGTGTCTATTGGATTAGTGTTTGTTGGTGTCTATTGGATTAGTGTCTGTTGGTGCTGTTGGTGTCTATTGGATTAGTGTCTGTTGGTGCTGTTGGTGTCTATTGGTATCTATTGGGTTTGTTGTGGTTAAGAAGGTAATCAAAGATGATGTGGGATTTGAATCCTATCCTTCTACTTGTCTATGAGTACAACCAAGAAGATGGCGGAACTGCCGAAATATCTCGTTGTCACAGTGAGTGATTAATTCATTTATTGTGAAATATCTGACTGCTAGTCGTTTTTTCCTAAAAGCAAAAAGTGATTTAATAATAAGCAGTTCGTGATGGAAAACAACATTGAAGGGTTTATGAAAGGCTTACACTTCTCTCACGTTTAATATTTACAATAGTATAAGGTACTTTCAGCTCATTAGTTGAGTCTGGACGCGTTTTAGGGCGCTGGGCCCCATCTTCATCAACCTCAATACTGAATAAAAATTCTAAGAAATTGTCAAAAACCACAGATTTATTGATACTTAGAAAGACCAGTTTCGGTTGTTACACCATTGTCAATCTCTGATAGAAGTTTATCAGTGATTGACAATGGTGTAACAACCGAAACCGGTCTTTCTAAGTATAAATAAATCTGTGGTTCTTGACAATTTCTTAGAATTTTTATTCAATATGAATAATTACCACAATATCATCTTCTCAACTACACAAAAAACCTCAATACTCCTGTATCAAGTATTTATTACACTCATTTTAAGGAGTAAAGGTGAATCTCCTTGCCCGCTGAAGCATAGTTTAAATGTACAAAATATTACAGTAGAAATCGATAAAATAACTGAACTGAGTTTGAACTTGGAATGTTTATAGAATGATATTTCAGATCTTCCTTCGAACCAGAAATGGAAAATATTATATGAAATGGAAAATTCATGGCCAGAGCTTGAATGCTTGTTGTACATGAACATAATATATAGCTCCCATTTTCCGATTGCACCCATAATAAAAATGAAAATTAAAACAAGTTTTTTCCTGTTAGGTTAATATCATTATCGCCAATAATGATAAAAATTTGCCAATAACATATAAATTTGCTGATAATAATGTGATGACGTTTCCCTTCTCTAAATAACACTCTGAATCATCCTTTATAAATCTTGAAAAGCATATTATTTCTCAAGAATCTCTGATTTGTTCTAATAAAATGTGGAATCACAATTTCAAAACACTAGCCAATAACCAACACTAGTTTTGGAATGTAAATACCAGATATATCATGGAAGGCAAATCATTCCCCGAGAAAATTGATTCTGGAACTTTAATTTGTACCAATAAAATGTGGCATCAGAGTTCCGGCAATTGCAATCATTGTTTAAATCTGAAATCATGAAAACTGCTTGAGTAAAGTAAAGAATTGCTGATCAATCTACAATCTACGACAGGTATGTTTTGAAGAATGTTTCATTGCTGTGAAGAGAATTCTCCTACATGTATCTTCAATTTACAGTGGAGCTCAGTTACCTGAATGATAGACAATTACGCTCGATAATGACGTAGATCGTTTGAAAAGTTGTTTTGTAAATTGAATCAGCTTAGAATGTAAAGCAGTCTGCAAATTGAAAGAAGCCTGGTCGGCTTCATCTGTGTCAATATCTGTGGAAATAATAATAACAGGCCTAGCACCTGTTAAATTCATGAACTACTTTGACTAGTCTCTTTGAACGGATCTGATACAAGATGAAAAATAATCAATTTTAAAGTGTGTTGAATGAGATTGATACATTCGTTTTTGGCATTACCTTCAGAAAATTATTAGTCCAATCCCAGTTGTAATAATACAAACCTTTCTAAATATCTCAAATAATGAATATGATTATATGATACTATATAGCTAAGCAGAAACAGTATCTATTACAAGCTTCTAAATTCAACAGTAATATGATATTAGATTTCTCCGGTCTTCTAAATCAAGGCTTGATTAATTTCAGTCATTCGATTGCAGTTAATTTCATGTAAATCAGCTTATAGATTATTAATTTCAATTATTCTGAAATTGGAAACGAAATTAAAAACGTAATGTACCCCCGGTCTTTAAAAGAAAACAAGGCTAGATGCGTTTTTGTCTGTAATCAAAGTTTGTTAGTCAAAGATTTCGGTATCAACCTTGGGAGAATTCGAACGACCGATAATTGAAAAGAGCCAAATAGATTTTAATTTTCTGTCTCTTAGCGTGTGGCGTGTAACTTTTTATCTGAGTTTTTTCCCTATTTCTCTATTTCCAAAACTGATTGAATCTGCTGATTACAGCGCATTTCGCAATGTAGGCTACATTGATCTGTGGAACTATGGAACAGTACAATATCATGATTTGAAAAGTTCCATTATTTTAATCAAATTAAGAGCCAATCTTCATGTGAGAGCTCTCTGGGATTGGGTGGGTCCCAAACAGACAAATGCCATGATGATGACAGAGAATAGATGATTTCATGAATATATCTATTCCTCTTAATGTTGAAATACCGTAAAGAATATAATGACAATAATGTAATCCCACTAAAAACTTGAAGAGCATTGATATTTTACGAAACAAGGAATTCAATGACCGAGCGAAGTGAGGTCTAAGATTCAAGTCGCCGGTTTGGCATTTCTCTTAATGTTTAAATGTTTATATGTTGCGCATTTACGGCGAAACGCGGTAATAGATTTTCATGAAATTTGACAGGTATGTTCCTTTTCAAATTGCGCGTCGACGTATATACAAGGTTTTTGGAAATTTTGCATTTCAAGGATAATATAAAAGGAAAAAGGAACCTCCTTCATATGCCAATATTAGAGTAAAAATCAGACTATAGAATTATTCATCATAAATCAGCTGTCTAGTGGACTATAATACTGCCCGTTCAAAAACATCAAACATCTTGAAAATGTATCTTTCCATCAAAATTAGTAGACAGTAGACTATAATACTACCCGTTCAAAAACATCGAACATCTTTAAAATGTATCTTTCCATCAACGTTGTAGACAGTTGCAGCCAGACCTGATAACAGCTCTCACACCAATACCTACTATTACTAATAAGTAATTGTAGGTATTGCTCACACTCATATTCCGGGACGACACGTCACAGTACGATGAGACAGAAAGCTCTATGTTTATCTAGGATTTTTTCTAGACATTTTAAATTGATAAATTATTTATCAATTTTTTAGAAAACATAACAACAGGTCAATGTAACTTACTGAGCGCGAGATCTACTGTACACAGAACTACTAGTATTCTCAAGAATTATATTCAAATTCATAATAACATATCTTTGAGAATTCTCATTACTCATAACTTGATCTAAAAATGTTAAATTTTGAGAAAAATGAACAGAAAACAGTATATTGTAGAATCATGGAATATGTATTGCTGAGGATTAGAATGGATCAGCATCATAATTGATAATGTAATTGAAAATTGATAGAAATACTAAACTAAGTACTGTTATTTATTTTTCACTTAATTCACATAATAATAAACAGTCAAATGATTCTAATGAATAAACTCAAATATAACTTGATATTAACTTAGGCCTAGTTATATTGGAATCTGTACCGAAGTTTCAAAACCAGAATGTTATTAGAATTTAATGATAATGTTGCCATTCAGAAATAGTGATTTTGAAATACTTGATTCTCAGTTCATCAGTTTTTGAAAGTTATTTTTGTATTTCCTCTTATTTTGGTTAAGCAAATTAATGTAAGCTGTAACTGACTCTTATGTTGTTTTATTATGTAGGTACTATGGAAACTGAAATAATCTGAACCTACGATCCACCAATCTGAGAAAAAACTGTATATTATGTTACTAATGAAACTTCTTTTGAGCTACTTATAAGGAAATTCAGTTTTTGTTCAAATCAAATATCGAAAATATCTTTCATCAACTGTGATTGATAAATAATCAGACCACAAATTTATTATCTTTCTAACGTGGAACAGTCTCTGTTGATACGATTCTGTAACCTTGATATGCGGATGAGAATCACAGCCGAAAATAGAGACCAATCTTACGGCGATAACTTGAACAAACTGGATGCTATTTTGTATCATTTTTATTGCCCATTCACTCTTATCATCATCATCCAAAACTAAATTACCAGCTGCATCGTTCTCCAATTATTATTACCAAGCTTGAGAATCCGGATCACATTGATTTTCTGTTATCAAACTCTTCTTCATAAAGAAGAAACGTTAACTGCTAGTATCAAACTTTTCTGATTTATTTATAAAATTGAAAAATTTGTCAGTTATAATTGAAAAGATACAATGATTGTTGTGAGACAGTTGTTATCTTACTCACAGTTAAAACTTTTTAGTATAATAATTAATGTGTTGGTCCCACTATTTGGTGTCATCCTTCAATGAAATATTTTATTTTATGATGATTTTTCTGATTTATTTATAAAATTGAAAAATTTGTCAGTTATAATTGAAAAAATACAATGATTGTTGTGAGACAGTTGTTATCTTATCCTCAATTAAAAATTTGTAGCATAATAATTAATGTGTTGGTTCCACTATTTTGTGTCATCCTTCAATGAAATATTTTATTTTATGATGATCTTTGAAAAAACTCATTTGTCCTTCCTGATTAAAATTATAACAGTGATAAATTTGTTCTTCATCTTATATTGATCTTACTCCTAATTATTAAAAAACTTGATCTTTTGTTAGAATGCAATGGATTAATGATTAATAAGCTACTATAGTGAGGTCCACGTTATAATGGCAGTGGATAAAGATAGAAGAATAGCGATGCCGCTTCTCTGCATTAATTAATTATATTTCTACACTGTCAAAAACATAATTGGAATCGTTGTGGGCCTAGAAAAGGATAGTACCACAGGCTATGTCGGATGATAGATAAAGGATAGCAAAACCAAAGTTGATCAAATAATGTCATTATAACGTGGACCTCACTATAAAATAATGAATCATTGTGAAGTAAACGTGATTTAGCTCTCTAATTTCAAATGTAATTCATTCAATAGTTGCCTATAGTAGTCTACTATTTCATTCAAAGATTCAGATATAAACCAAACATCATATTTATGTATGACAGTTTTATTAGGATACATTAATTCGGGTCACATCTATTATTATTCATGACTGTCAATAAATTTGTTTAAGTTATCGATAAAATAGTTTTGAGATACATTATAGCTACCGTACTAAAACAAAATTATATGTGACTCGAATAATCTATTTGAATACTCTTTACATATTTTAAGAAATACCTATTTTTAGAAAACTGTTGGAATCATTATTTGAATTGTTAGAAATAGTTGTAATTATATCGTATGGTATAAATAAATGGTATATAAATAAATCCTTAGTTTAAATAATGAAATTAACGTTTTGGAGAGTTAGTGGGGAGGATATTTTTAATATTCTTTCCGAAGAATGGACATTGATATGTCCAAAGCTCCGCCAATTTATGTAGATGCATAACAATATAATTATTATCTATAGTTATTATATTAC
Organism: Nilaparvata lugens; assembly: GCF_014356525.2. Lineage (NCBI taxonomy): Eukaryota > Metazoa > Arthropoda > Insecta > Hemiptera > Delphacidae > Nilaparvata > Nilaparvata lugens. The sequence continues at coordinate 91,523,533 of NC_052504.1, forward strand.
AAATTGCTTTTTCATATCATATACAGTTCAATAATTATTTTCTTAGTCTATATTATGTAAATTCATCTATAATTTTGCTGTATTGTAAGCTATTGTATATAAGTGTATAAGCCAGTATATATTGTAATCTACATAAATAAAGTACTCAATCAATCAATCAATCAATGGTATAGTATACTAGATATTGAATGAAATTACTTGAAAATGTCACAAACCGTTAGCCTACTTATGAAAACACAAGGACGTACATAATTTGAAAAAACATAAATAAGTAAACGATTTTGAAAAGTTTTAAGAAGTTGATTTTTGTGAGGATTTGTGATTATTACTACAGAAACACGAGCAACTTCATACATACAAATATGTAAACTATTGTATTTCTAAAACTTATCCCGAATTTCATTTTCGTCAGGATTTGTGGTTATTATACTGTATCATTTTATAACGTTTTAGTAGTCAAATAATTTGTTTGATTGTATTTTTTTTTACTTGATCTTTGTTTTCCCAGTTGATTTTTGTCAGGATTTATAATTTGTTTATCATTTTATAATGTTACAGGATCAAAGGAATTTATTAAATGAAAAAGACTAAGAAATTGTCAAAAGACCACAGATTTATTGATACTTAGAAAGACCAGTTTCGGTTATTACACCATTGTCAATCTCTGATAAACTTAGAAACCGGTTTTTCTAAGTATCAACAAATCTGTGGTTTTTTGACAATTTCTTAGTCTTTTTTATTTAATATGAATAATTACCACAATATCAACTTCTCAACTACACAAAAAGTCAAATGAACTTGACTTGAAAGTTTGATTCTGTTGTTTTATTCCATTGTTGATGTTTTCCCAGTTAATTTTTGTCAGGTTTCTTAATTATTTTGTCATTTTATAATGTTTCAGGAACGAATGAATATAATATTTGGTTTGATTGTGTTGTAGGGCCCAGGGCCAGGCCCCCAGGTGTACGGCCCTCGGAGGCTGGCGCCCTACCCGAGCCCTCAGATGCACATGAGCCAGAAGAGGGGTCAGCCTCAGTATCCTAGTCCCGGGCCAAATCCCAGTCTGCAGCCTGGATTCCCACCCAACGCCGCTCCCCAGGTAATTTCCTTCATAATATTCCTAAAATTAACATTAATATTTAATTAATCTAGATTTCCACATATCAGTGAACGTGTTGATACTGTTAACATATTATTTCTATGAGTTCTAATGGGATAATTATTACTATCAGTGATCGTGTTCATAAAAAAATATCGGGGCACCGAGCTTCGCTCGTTATCTATTTATTGACTTTTGATAAACCAAACACGATTCTTTAAAATGATTGGGGACTAACAGGGAGTACTATTGGGGATTGGGAGTACTAACAGGCACAGCCCAAAACTGTTTCTTTCCCGAATTTCGATTTATACACTATAATAATATAGTCCAGAAAGTAGGTTATGTTCCATACACTTGAATTCACATTCAATTTTCTGTTTGAACATTTGAGAACAAAAAAATTATAATTTAGATTATATACAAACCAAATTGAATAACAAAATAACACTCACTAATCACTTGAAATTGTCAAATAATGATCAACTTTGAAAATTATGATATACTCTAGTTTAGGAGGATTATCATGTCATGTCAACAAATCAGATTATGTTGATCAAATCGATTAAATTGTCTAGATAAAATTTCTCGCTGATTGATAATGATCACACAGCCAAGGATGAAATATCCTGTTAATGTCGTTCAGCGAGTTTTTCCAAGAATGAGACCTAGTGCAATCGAATCTTTATATCATAAACCTACTATGTTCCAAATTTCGTGAAAATCGTTAAAGCCGTTTTCGAGATCCGTAAAACATAAATAAACAGATATATAAATATACAGAAATTGCTCGCTTAATATAATAGGATATTGTTTCATTATGATTATGAATAAACACACTTAAGCTGGGTTTACATCAAAGTTATTAACAAGATGTTATTAACTTAAACCTTATAGATTATATTAGATTGAACATAACTTATCATACACATGATGAACATATGTGTTTGTCAAGTTCCGTTCAATCTAATAGAATCTATAAGGATTAAATTTTAAAAACTTTGTTAATAACTTTGGTGTAAACCCAGCTTAAGCCACGTGTACACCAGAGTTGTCAGCTGAGTTTTCAACAAATTGCGGCTATTTGTTGCCAATTTATTAATAAGCACAGCAACATTTTGTTCTCAACTTGTGGAAATATGTGTTTTCAACAAAAACTTTTTTTCCAAACTCATCATGGGAACATTGAGAATGCTGCCAACAAATCTTCAAAGTTGAGTACAGCAGCATTTTGTCGTCAACTTGTGGAAATTTGTGTTTTCAACAAAAACATTTTTCCATACTCATTATGGGAACATTGAGAAAGTTGCCAACAAATCTTCAAAGTTGAGCACAGCAAAATTTTGTCGTCAACTTGTGGAAATTTGTGTTCTTAACAAAAACTTTTTCCATACTCATTATGGGAACATTGAGAAAGTTGCCAACAAATTACAAACCGACTACAGTACGCTCGCAGTGCAATTCTATGACAAAGGTTTTCTACTTGGTTGCTCTATATTTGAAAACAGCAACTTGTATTCTACAACAGAATTTTTTTTATTTATTTGGTTACTAACAATACAATGATCGGAAAAGAAAAAATCTGGTGTGGCGCACTCACACAACTTTCCTTGCCGTTATGAAAATTTATCACCTGACGCTAGTGTTCCCGCGCATCTCAAGTCTACTATTCAAAGATTTGAGCCAGCTGGTGACAGGGCAATAACGCTGGAGACACACGAGGTCGGCTATCTCTTCATAGTGAATCATTTAATAGAATCAACAGTTGCCAACAGTTTGCAATTGGATAATCACATTTTCTCGAATTTCGAGCTTATTTTAATTTTAGGTGAAAATGTTACTGAACATTAATTGTAGAGATTCTCATGCTCAATCTTTTCCACTCAAAATTGTGTTCAAATTGTATCTGAATCCTGATAATTGAGAATCTAAAATCGAACTTTGCATAGATGGGGCGGAGCTCCTGAAATTTTTACAGATATGGGACTTGTGGCAGTTGATAGAGCTTATCGATGACTATTTCAGGTATAACTTTAATCAAAATCGTTGGAGCCGTTTTCGAGAAAATCGCGAAAAACCCTGTTTTTGACAACATTTTTGCCATTTTATCCGCCATCTTGAATCGCATTTGATTGAAATTGTTCGTGTCGGATCCTTATATTGTAAAGACCTTACGTTCCAAATTTCAAGTAATTCCGTTAAAACGTATAGTAATTTAGAAATTGGGGTATCTTAATTTTTTTCGGAAAGCAATACTTTCCTTACCTATATGGTAATAGGGCAAGGAAAGTAAAAACAGACTATTTCCAAAAACTTCTTCAATTTCCCAATTTAGTTTCAAATTGTCCAATATTATTCATAGCTTATGTCTATTTCAATTTCTACATTCATCAATCTGAAAATATAAATTAGAATAAAACTAACATCTTCAAATTTGGATAGATTGATAATAAAACTTTCGTAAAAACATGAAACAAACTTTAAATTCACAAAATAATCAATAAAAACACTTGAATTTTGAGCTGGAAAATATCATCTTCACCATAGCTACAAACAGCCTTTTAAAATTAACAACTTTTCTGTAGACAACTATTATATATGAACAACATTTTGTTAACAATTTTTGTGTAAACGTAGTTTCTATGACAATTTTGTTGTTAACGCAGCTTAATGGATATTTTTTCTTTTGTGTTTTCAACAAGTTATTCAGATTTCATGAATCTAGTATACATTTTTCAGGATTCTTCGAAGGCTCAATTTAAATTTGATGATGGATTTTTCCAAATTTTAATGTTTTCGCAAAGTGCTTTTCTGTAGACAACTATGTATGAACAACATTTTGTTAACAACTTTGGTGTAAACGTAGTTTCTATGATAATTTTGTTGTAAAGGCAGCTTAATGGGTATTTTTGCTTGGGCTGTTCATACTAGCTTGCCGGGCTGAGTGGGATTAGTTCCATAAGAACTAATAGCAATAATATTTTCACAGTACTGTACACGTTCACAGGTACTGATAGCTTCGAAATAGCTTTTACTGGAATTCAGCTTTAAATGGCAATAATATATTGAAAGTAATTGATTGAATTTGTAGGAGGATATAAGGTGAGAAGATTTGAAGCGATTCTTGAGGATATTGAATAAATTGTTTCAGAAGATGAAGGTTCAGATTCAGAAGGGTTTCTGAAACAGTAACTAGAAACAAATTTCGAATTTGAATGTCATTAAATTGAAATTGATTGTGATTGAATTTAAAGAAGGATATTGAGTGAAAAGCTTGAAGATTTCTGGACCAGTTTTTAAATAATTCGAATCAAATTCCCGTTGTTGAACAATTAGAAATGATTAGTTCCAGAAAATTACAGAATGGATATTTCACGACATTATTTATACTACACAAAATACTGACACCTTGATAGGAATGTGTATTCCTTATTCAATCATAATTATTCAATTTGGTTTTCAACTGTCCTAAATTCTAAATTCCTAGTTTATAAATATTTTGGACTCAAAATTGGACAAAAATCGTGAAGTAAAAACATAATTTCTATCTAAATTTGGGAAAGGATCAGTTTTGGGCTTCAAGCCTGTTGTTCCTTCCCCAATCATTCATAGTTGACAATGATATTGTAACCTATGGATCAATGTATAAATAAATAAATAATTTCTGATTCTATCCAGTATGAATTTCTGAAATTTGTTATTTTTGTTTGCAGTACCCAAGCGGCTACCCAAGCGGAGGCGGCGGTCGTCCCGGCTTCCAAGGCCAGTACATGCCGCAGCAGACGACGGGCTACGTGCCTGGGGGCGGCGTAGTTCCCGGGGGCGGTCGCAGCGGGGCTGGCGGAGGTGGCATAGTGCGCCAATCGACACCGCCCTACACCACCTCAGCCGCCTCCAACCAGTCAGCCACCTACTTCGGCCAGTTCCAGGCCGGCGGCGGCAGTCCAGCCCAGTATGGAGGCGGCGGAGGTGGTTTTGGAGGGGATAGGGGGGCTGGTGGAGGTGGTAGTTATCAGCATTCTCCAGTACCTGGGAACCCTACACCGCCCCTAACTCCGGCCAGTAGTATGCCGCCGTATATCTCACCCAACGCGGATATCAAGCCGACGTTCAACGACTTGAAACCTCCCTTACCAATCCAAAAAGACGACGAGCTAAGACTTACGTTTCCTGTACGAGACGGGATCATCCTACCACCGTTTAGATTGGAACACAACCTGGCCGTTAGTAACCACGTGTTCCAGTTGAAACCCACCGTGCACCAGACGCTGATGTGGAGGAGTGACCTTGAGCTGCAGCTGAAGTGCTTCCACCACGAGGACAGGCAGATGAACACCAATTGGCCGGCCAGTGTCCAGGTGTCGGTCAATGCCACCCCACTCACCATCGACCGCGGCGAGAACAAGACCTCGCACAAGCCGCTCTACCTCAAGGAGGTCTGTCAGCCCGGACGCAACACCATTCAGATCACTGTGTCTGCATGTTGCTGTGTAAGTAACTATTCCAATTTTGTTTGTTTCAAGATGCAAATACATGACAAGATTTCAGTGGTGATGCACAATCAATGAAAGTTCAAGAATTGTGACATATCTCTCGAGAATTGTGACAAGAAATTCACTTTATAATGCTAGTTTCAATTCGAATTTTGTTTGTGTCGAAAGTAGGCTTTCAGAGGTGATGCACAATCAATAAATATTCAAAAATTGTGACATTTTTCCAAAAATTATGAAGACACGTTATAATGATAGTTTCAATTCAAGTTTTGTTTGTTCCAAAATGCAAATGTAGTAGGCTTTTTAATTTGATAGCTTTCAGTGGTGATGCACAATCAATGGAAGTCCAAATATAGTAGCGAAAAAACACTTTGTTAAGATCGAAACATATAGTGAAGTGGCGAAGGTAGAGCGAAGGTAATAGTATCTTAAGTCACAAGGACGGGAAGGGGCCTTTTGCAGGCGAGAATGATGTTTCTAGTCGAGGCGTTAGCCGAGACTAGAATTTCATTCGAGCACTGCAAAAGACATTCACGTCCAAGTAACTCACACTATTTTTTGTCATAATAATATAGAAAAGAATAATTTAGAAACAGAAAACATTACCTAAAAGGTGGGTTTGTACCTGTTTTGCTGTTCCTAATTCAGAACTAGGAAACATACTCGAATGTAAAGAAAAAAAAAATTATTACAGTATAGTATGCTGTAATGAGAATCATATGTTTATTTGTTCTACAATCAGCTGTTTACCGGCTTGATTTCATGAATGTAAAATAGCTGAAATTGAATGACTATGACAAAAAATATATTTAATGTGACTATTGTATAATTACAGTATCTTATAATATTGTGATTGTGATTTGTGTTGAAAACCTTCCCAAGGTTACTCTCTCTTGACTCATTCTCTGTCTGATCATCAAATGTTTAGGATGCAATTATAAATTGAATTGAATTGAAATTCTATAACTTGAAATATGAAATTTCCTTGTACTGTGTCTAATCACGTACCAATCTTCCCTGTTATTCTGTCTTTAGTCACTTACTAATCTAATTTGTTGTCCTGTATTTAGTCGCACCTGTTCGTGCTGCAACTAGTTCACCGACCGAGCGTGCGCAGTGTGCTCCAGGGTCTACTGCGCAAGCGCCTGTTGACGGCTGATCACTGCATCGCCAAGATAAAGCGCAACTTCAGCAATACTTCTGGGGGCGCCGGAGGGGGCCCGCCTGGGGCGCCGCCCTGTCCTAACGACCGTGACGTCATCGAGCAGACTGCGCTCAAGGTCAGTAAAACCAATACCTACTATTACTTCAGGCCCCACAACTGATCTCTAATAAAACTATGACGTCATCACATGTAGATCATCGATGATCTACTGGCGGTAAGCAAGCGAAATAAGAGCGCTTATGCTTGTTATCACATATGATATGGTAATCAACAAAATTAGAATTATTACAAATTCAATTTTCACAGTCTCCCATTTCAATAAATATGGTTTGTTTATCATTCTTCTAATATTCGTTTGTGAAAGTAATAATGAATTTGGGGTTTTAAATCATGGGATACAGACTGATGTGTACCTAATTGTCGCGGAAATTATAACAAGACTCCAAAAGTTTCTGTAGGTACGGTATTTTCTTTTTTGAAAGATGAAACTTCGAAACGAAAATAGATACAAGTGAGAAGAAGGAAGAACTTTAATTCTACAAAACAACGGTTTACATGAAGTGTGGAAGAACAGTGTAAATAAAGTGTGAGTGGAAAATTTAATTGAAGTGTGAAAGAACAGTGTAGATAAAAAGTGAAATAACATTGTAATTAGAGTGTGGAAGAACAGTGTAAATAAAGTGTGTAAAAGAACTTTTAAACTAATAAATTAAAAAGTAAAAGCCAAGTGTTGGAACTGTCCATAAAATACTAATATTAAAAGTTTTACCTAACTGAAAACATTCTCCTGATGGTTTCTTAGTACGACAGATTTATTGTGTTCAAGTTTGTAGGAGCCTTTTTCCTAAAAAAGAGTTACATCTAATTTGGTTTATCTTTGATTTACCTCTCCCTCGATTCTGATAGTGTACAGGTTATTGTTAAGTATTTTTTGTTGACATGAATTTATCAATAGCTCTATCACTGAATCAAGTACTCCTATGTCTATCAAGCTGAAAGTATGGATAAATTATTGCATTTGAGGAATAAAGTGTTTTTATTTCAATAAAATCTATATTTAATAAAATACAAACGTCTTTAATATGAATTTATGTAGTATTCCATCCAATAAAAAATTGATACAGTAACAAAAGTTACATTGATAAGCTAGTATAAACTACTACGACCTAGGAAGAATCAATCTACATGTTATGACGTCATTAATTAGTTGTGAGGCCTGAAGTAATAGTAGGTATTGGTAAAACACCGTTTTTTATCATGCATGGGAGTGTATCAGTTCGTCAAGTTCTTTTTTTTTTAATTTTTTTTCAAATCAAAATCAAAAACTTTATTGTTTCTTCCAAAACCAATACATTCAAAAATTCCACTTGAACAGCAAAAATACAAGAAACCAATCACTAATTCTCAATTCATTAAGTACCTACTCACTTACCAAAACTACAGTTACTAGTAGTTCTGTGAACAGTAGACCTCACGCAGTTTTCTCATCCACAAGTATCTGATGTCACCTGCTCTAGTTCCAGCGGTACCTGTCTCCAAAATATCTGTCAAATGTTTTACAGTCTATTATAAACTCCCTTAATTTCAGAGATGGTAAAGATGATGAACGTTTTCTTTACATTATTCAACTAATTGAATCTTCACTTTTCTTCTAATAGATGTGCATTAGAGTTCTATTTATTTGTAACCAAAACCAACTACTATATTAAGGTACACGTTAAAGAAAGAAAAAAAGTGGCAGTATTTGATTAACATTGGTGTAGCTACCCTTGTCCATCATTCGTCAAAGTAGATAGCGCTATTATTTTCTACCTCAGAAATGTCGCTAGATCGTTCCTCAACAATGTAGAAATATAATCTTTTTCCAGCCACACCAATGTATATTAGTTGATATTTAGAATAATAATAATTGCTTTTTATTCTGATTGTCATATCTTTGTACTGTTTTCTGTGTTTTGTTGAAAATAATTGAATTGAATAATAAATTCACAAAATATTTTATCTCAATTCTGAACATTCATAATTTAATCATTGAAAAATATAATTACTTGACGAATAAAATATAATTTATTATTTTAAACAATAATGAACAGATTACATCAGCTATCCTCAACATGAACTTGACGTACTGAAAACAGGACGAACTGAAGTTGCCCATCCAGTGTGGTTCATGATCAACTGAAATCTTGATGAAGTCAATGTTATCCGTATAATAAACCCTAACAGATCCGTCTTAATAATTTCTAGTCAATCTATCTATCTAGATTGAATAGAACTGATTCCAAGTTTATAGTATATTAAATGAGAAGAGTTTATCAGAGATTGGCAATGGTGTAATAACCGAAACCGGTCTTTCTAAGTATCAATAAATCTGTGGTTTTTTGACAATTTCTTAGTCTTTTTCATTTAATATGAATAATTACCACAATATCAACTTCTCAACTACGGTACACAAAAAGTTTATAATATATGCTAAAATTGTAGATTTTCGAGAAAAAAATCATATAAAACGTTAGACAACTTGTGTAAGTACAGTAACAATAGAATAGTAATTATCAAATTTATTCTATTTATTTACAATGCAAATGAAACTAATGTAATAACATTGAAAGATAAAATAATAAGGTAGTCCTTGTGCTATTTTTCATCCAAATTTATAGGTGACAAAGTCCAAGATAAGGTTAGAATTTCACGTGTACAATTTATATAAAATTTTGGTCCAAAATGAACATTAAAACTATAAATTTTCAACTTAGATGGCTTAAATTGATAAATTTATTAGAAATATTCCACTCAATAACCACTTTTAACGAATAATATTGAGTTATTTAAGAAAATTTGGAACTATTCAAGAAACACAAACTCGTAAACACTAAAGCTCAGCTGACACTTTATTTATTTAATTATTGGATAACGAAAAAATAATTATGAAATACAATACATGATGATGATGATGATGAAGAATTCCCACTAAAATAACATAGATTATTTATGTTTTCTCAATCTATCTATTCATCTGTCTAATTGTCCGTTTCTTTATTTCTCGATCTATTAATTTGTCTAATGCCGTTTGTCCGTTTATCGTGTGCAGGTGTCGCTGAAATGCCCGATCACGTTCAAGAAGATCACCCTACCGGCGCGGGGCCACGACTGCAAGCACATCCAGTGCTTCGACCTGGAATCGTACCTGCAGCTGAACTGCGAGCGGGGCTCATGGCGGTGTCCCGTCTGCAACAAGCCGGCGCAGTTGGAGGGCCTCGAGGTCGACCAGTACATGTGGGGCATCCTCAACACGCTCAACTCGTCCGACGTCGATGAAGTGACCATCGATGCTGCCGCCAACTGGAAGCCGGCTAGGAGTATGCAAGGCATCAAGGTATACCAACAAATGACGTAATCTGAAATAAACATTTAATACAGTTGTATCCACTATGCAAGAACCAGTGTTTAGAGTGTAGAAGAATATGCAGGGCATCTAGGTATACTAAAAGATAATGTGTTAGATTAACTAATAATATAGGCGTATTGTATGGGGTATGCAGGGTATCAAGGTAGCATAAGCATACCGTACTTTTAATGATTTATGATTATCCAATAAAAGCTGATTATCAAATAGTCAAAAGCTGAACAAAGCATAAAGCTGCGTTTTGTAATCAAAAGCTGCGTACACATAAAACGCGCTTCCAACCCGCACCGAGCACGTTCCGCCCTCGTACCGCCCTCGTTCCTCCATCGAACCACAGTCGCTACGCCCATGCACCCATCATGAACGTTACGGAAGATGTTAGATCTTCTCGCGTTCCCCGGTCGAACCACTGTTGCTCCCCGGTCGATCATCAATCGCTCTGCTGGAGTGACGTTCGGTTGCGGAGCAGAGCGAAAGTCTGTAGGCACCTTTAGAATCCTTATAGATTCTATAAGATTGAACGGAACTTGACAAACACATATGTTCATCATGTGTATGATAAGTTATGTTCAATCTAATAGAATCTATAAAAATTAAATTATTAACATTTTGTTATAATAACTTTGGTGTAAATACAGCTTATGAGTGGCTTGAGATAGTCTAGGACACAATATATATGATATTGATTAATATCAACCAACCTTGTACCATTATGTTCTAATGTAATATTTGTATTATTTTGACAATAAATAATTTATTATACAATAATACAATTATTGTATTGTTTTTTAAGAACTCAGAAGTCGTTGTAATAAAATAATCTATCTATCTAAAGTGTAAATTTAAAGTATTGTGCCTACTATAACCTTATAGTGTCCGTTTTCCCAATGTTTCCCATAAGGGAACTTTGGACTATATACGGCGAGGTGGAACTACCCTTGGGTCTCCCCGCCATTCAAAGCAATACGCTTATAATAATAATCTATCTATCTCCATAACTAATAATAATAATATGTCAGATAAACTGATATTAGTTACAGTAGAGTGCTTTACTTTATCTCTATTTGGCTTTCAATAAATGTAAATTCTAAACTTATGGTTTGTATGTTTTTGGACTCGAAATTTTACTGTAGTCTGTGCAAACCTGTGCAAAAGTGTTTTTTCAAGTGTTACATGTTAAGGCTCGAATATCTCGAAAACTATTGGAGATATAGAAAAAGTTGCCAGATGAATGTTGTAGGAAATTTTGTAAGCTTCAATTTTGTACAGAATAATTATGTCTATAATACGCATAGTTTCTGATAAGACCTTGCAACCCATTTTGTAATGTTCAAAGAACCAATAAATAATCTATACACTTATCACAGTTAGAAATACTTATTTGATTGTATATTTTTGCATGATTGCAGTCGGAAGACGACGATAACTCCTGCGGGGCGAAACGCATGAACAAGGCGATGTCACCGGGAAGCATGACTCTGCCCACCATGAATAACTGGGACATGAGTCAGTCCATGTCTCCCTACATTCCTCCTGACATGAACAGTGAGTACAATAAGCCTATATTCTCCCACTTAATATGAATATAAATATGAATTCCATAACAATTTCAATTGAAATGAAGTAAACCAGTTCATCATGAACTAAACCTGTTGATTTCCACGCAATCTTCATCATTCGTTCTTTTGAAATAGGTATAAGGTAGTATAAACATTCAACTGATTGATTGATTGAGTACTTTATTTATGTAGATTACAATATATACTGGCTTATACACTTATATACAATAGTTTACAATACAGCAAAATTATAGATGAATTTACATTATATAGACTAAGAAAATAATTATTGAACTGTATATGATATGAAAAAGTAATTTGTAATATAATAACTATAGATAATTATATTGTTATGCATCTACATAAATTGGCGGAGCTTTGGACATATCACTGTCATGGATAGAGTCACTGTCAATGTTGTAGAACCGTTCTATAATGAAATAAAAACCTGTGTGGTCACGAAACCATGGTCCTGTACCAAATAAAACGGTAGAATTTGACAATATATGTGTTTTTATTTCATTAAGGTAGTATAATTAGGATTCACTATGTTTCACATTGACTTAGTTCCTTTCGCTCCTTGAGAAGCATAGGGCATCCGAAAATGTTTGCCATTCATCTATGTTGGCTGCAAGCCTCTTGACCTTTGCCCAAGTATGCCTCATGTTACTAATAACAATATCCAAACCGTACTTATTTCATCTTTACATTTCAAAGCTGTTGCTTTCCCACTTCATGGTTCGTCAATGTACCTAGAATACTACGTATTATTCGTATACGTATTCGTATACAATATAAGAATACTACGTATTCTAGGTACATTGTGATTCGTTCTTGTGTGATAGGTATACTAAACTTGGGAATCAATAATGTTCTATCACTATTATACTACCAATAATAATATCTCTAGGCATACTTTCCTTCCTCATATTATCAATATTTCAATACTAAAATTCCCTCGAGACACGGGAATTCCTCCACATTGAGAGTCCTCATATTATCAATATTTCAATAAATAAAAATTCACTCGCGAAACGAAAATTCCTCAACATTGAGGTGGAATGAATAACTGACGTTATAGAAAGAATAACATGTGGAACTGTAAAAATTTTATTCATTTTACTCTAGGTAATAATTATGTCACCCTATTATTTTTATTATATTATTTTTGTCTTTAAACCACTTAAAACAAGTATTGGTATTAATTTCATCTTTGTATGCGAATTAATAATTATTTGATGTTTGTGTTCAAACATTTGAATAATTATTAAATGTGAATAATGAATAATTATCATTTAAAGATTATAATAATAAAGAAGAACACTTGGATAAATATTTATTTAAGATCCGATCTCACAAAAGCCTGTTGAATTTTGATCATGATTAAATGTCACGAAAACCAATCAAATAAGTATTTATTCTTTATTGAAGAGAAGTCTTTTATGCTTGGTTCTCATGGCATTCAATCACAGTTGAAATCATAACAGGGCTTTTGTTCTCGTGGCATTTAATCACACTTGAGATTTTAACAGGTGTTTGTGTAACACCGTGCGTAAGGTATTTCATTTTATATTTATTATTAGTATTTCATATTATATGTGAAGTGAAGATGATTTGATTTGATATCTTTGAAGTAGAAGTCGAGTGTACTAAATATGTATTGGAAATTATATCTTTGATTGATTGATTGATTAGCTGCCTTTATTAAAAACCTAGGAGGGCGAAGTTAGGGCGCAGCCGGCCCTCTCTTACACTTAACCCTCCAATACAATTCTAAGTAAAACTAAAACACTGTAGTTTGAAGTAGAACTAAAAATATATATTTTTTTTAGGCATCGCAAGCGGTTCAATGATGAGCAGCGGCGGAGGCAGCACGGGAGGCGGCACCGCCTACGGGGGCAGCGGGGGCGCAGGGGGCCGAGTCGGGGGCGGCGGCCAGGGGGGACCCGGGGGCGGCTACGAAGGGTTCGCGGGCACAGGGCCCCCCTCGGCAAACAGCAGCTCGGACTTCGCTCATCTCAACGACTCGTCCTCCCTCGATCCTCTAAACGCCATGGAGAAGTCGCTCAACGAACAAGTAAGTTCAATAATTATTTATTTACTTTCTTATTCATTTATTAATATAATTACTGTATTTACAATTCATAAAATATTCACTCATAAAGTATCAACATTGAAAATATAAAATTTGATAAAAGTCATCCACAAATGATATAAAAATCAACTAATCATTTTTTATTCATCAATACAAAAATCGGGGACCGAGCTTCGCTCTGGAGTACAAAAGCATAAAACATTTCACGAAAGAAAAAATTATAATAACATTCATAGTTCATACAGAAATGTTCTCTCTAATCACAGTAAATTGAGTTTAATTCCCAGAGAAATGCAAAAATTCCCCTCACAAAGGCCCGGTTGCACAAAAGCCGGTTAAATTTTAATTCTGATTAATTTCACGTGAACCAAATCAGAGAAGACCATTTCAAAAAGATAGATCTACTGGAATTAATCAGTATTGAAAATAACCCGGCTTTTTTGCAACCGGCACTAAGTACCTGATTGAATGATTACAAAAGTTCAACAGCTGTGTCATAATTTTGATACAGTCCCACACATATGAACTCGCTCACTCAACAGACGACGAAATAGTTATTATCAGCTGTTTTTCCAAAGATGAATAATAATTATCCTTTTAGTGTCTTTCAGCGATCTTTCCCAGGGATGAGACCTAGTGTAATCGAATTTTTATATTATAAACCTACTATGTTCTGAATTTCGTGAGAATCGTTAGAGCCGTTTTCGAGATCCGGTGAAATACAAACATCTAAACATATAAACAGAAATTGCTCGTTTAATAGTATAGGATTATTACAATGATCTATAATTATCGATATCATAATCTAAAAGAGAAAAAGTAAGCTTAGCTTGTACCATTCCTCTTTCAAATTTATGAACTATATTCTTGATTTTACTTGAACAACAAACAATAACTGAAAAACAAACAAGTCAGCTAAACAATTCATTCAAGTAATCCTATTGAAAATAGTAATATATTTGTGTTAGTTCCACAAGATTATCAATCGAAAGTAATTTATTGTATTCTAATAGATATTGTGAGGGACGATTTGCGGGTTTTGGGCATCCAAGGATGGGAGAATGTGGCGGAGAGGAGAGAGGATTGGAGGCGAATCGTGCAAGAGGCCAAGGTCCACATTGGACTGTAGCGCCAATGAAAATAAAATAGATATTTTACCAGACGTGTAGATTTAATCATTTATTTAAATAAACATGAGTTTATATGGATTCCCAAACTTGATTTGATCTCCTTGATATTCTTATAATATGTAGAGTTTATTTAAAATTGACCAATTTTATTCAGGTTTCAGTTTTTTAATTAATTTTCTTTTAATTTGCAGATGCCACACACACCCCATACACCACACACGCCGCATACGCCACACACGCCCGGAGGCGGCGGGGGCGGTACGGGGGGCAGTGGCCCCCCCAGTGTGCCGCCTCCCTCGACAGGGGGCGACGCAACAACCACCTCGACGCCCAACAACAGCTCCACGCAACAACAGGACAACAACGAGATCCCATCCGACCTCAATTTCGACCCGGCCGCTGTCATAGATGGCGAGGGGCAGGGCCAGGAGGCGCTTAATGTGAGTTAAAAAATTAATTGTCCATTAAAAATAAATTAACTATGTTAAATCTTGTTGATTTGTAGAAAAAAGGTATAAATACGACTGGAAATTGGAGTTCTAAATAATTTATTCTAAATTGAAAATTCTCATGCGCTTAATGTTTGTAAACAAATAAATACGGTAGTCTAAAATTTACACTGTCTTCAGAAATGTTGTGAAACTTCTCCATGATGAGGTGATAAAGTGATTAAACAAATAAACTTATTTTTGTGGGTATGACAATATTTGTGTAATCACTTATTCACCTCATCAAATAAATAGTCTATTAAAAATAGTTTTATTTTGATAAATCTTGTTGAATAATGGAAAAATGTATGAATACAACTGGAAATTGAAGTTCTAAATTTTATCTCACTTGGAAATTCTGATAATTCGAAAATCATTTTATAAATTAAAGTTTATTTAGTCTAATTATCCAATCGGTTCAGAATGCTTGTGGATAATAATAATTATCCATTTCTAAAATAATCATAATTCATTTCCATTATTTATTCATTGCCAAAATAATAATTATCCATTTTCATTTTTTGTCAAAATAATCATTATTCGTTTTAATTTCCTGCAGTTACTGCCAGACAACGTGGTAGATCCGATGGAACTACTGTCCTACCTGGATCCGCCCGACTTGGCAACACCGCCGAGCAGTGGAGGCAGCAGCAACGGCAACCTCGGAACTCCCGGATGTCCGGCCACCTCCAACGACGACATCCTCGCCCTGTTCGAGTGACTTCCCCCACCCCACACCCCGCACCGTCTGTAGATCGAGTCTGTGGTCATGTTGCTCGCTTTCCGTTCATTCATAAACTGTAAACTACCAACTACTATTAACGAGAAAGTAGTTAATAGTGGATTATAATCAACATCTTTCTGTTTTTAAATAGTTGATAGTAGATTTCAATTAACTAATTTTAAAGTAGTTGAATTTTTACTACTGAACACTGCTTATTAATTTACTATATTTGATTTGAAAGTGGAACTAAGTTCACAGACAAATTATTCAAATAATGAAACCATAAAACATTGGCTACGTTCTCAAACATCTAGTTTTCTTGGCCTACATTCACAATTTTACATGTAACCTACAAATTTGAGTCAATTATGATTGAACGCTATGCATTTCATAAGCTGAGTTTCATAGTGCAATGACTAATAATTAAGGATATTGACTCTGAATAATTGAAATGAAATAGTCAATCCACATATTGAACAGTAGTCTGTTCTTTAATTTTCACTAAATAAATATTTAATGGACGACCGTGCAACCGGTCCTGAATATTTTAATTTCCAAGTTTGCAATTATTGTTGACCAAAGTTTGGTTTTCTTCTTCCTACTACAAGAAATTGATAGAAACATTTTCATAAAAACATACAAAAGCAAAAATTAACTTTTTCGACGTTTTTGCTTCACATCTCTTTTTATAATCCAATAATGGAATGTAAACTGCCCACAAAATCAATGTAAATGCTAATATTCACAGAAGGAGTAAACCTTTGTACTTTACAATGGTTTGCAAACATTTTTTAATTTGAGAACTGTGCTAACTACAAGTTTGAGTGGTGAATGAAGAATTTGTTCAGTATTTGAATTTAGAATTTTCAACAGGACTAGTTCTAAAAATTAAGACCAAAAGACCAAAGTGATGATGGAGAGTCATATTTAAAATTACTAACCAGTAAATTGAACTGTAAAAATTTCAATATTTACAGTATAACTTACTAATCAATCTCATTGCAATAATTGCAACGTGATAACCGAGCAACATCTTCAAACTTGACTACAGGCGGCTGAAAGTATAAGAAAATAGATAATTGTAAGGTATTAGTGCTGACCTAACTGTGATTTTCTCCTCGTAGAAGTTAAGAGGGTTTAATTGAGTCTTTGTATTATAGAGTTTAAGGACAACACTGATTTGACATACGTGCAATGTCAATCAACAATATCAGACGTCGAAACAAAAATAATGGATTTTGTAAAAATTACAAAAAATTCTCGTCGAAAGTTGTTCCTAGAGTAGGGACCGTTAGGTGTATTCCGAACTGAGTATGGAATGTGGTGTACGAAGTGATAGAGAGACTTGAAGAATCTGTGTGTACAAAGTGCTCTACTGAAAGATGTAACGTCTTGTGGTCAGGTAGTTTGGGGACTTCCAAATTTAGGTCCATTTTATTCGCTACCTGACTATCTCCCTCCTCGCAAAACGACGTGATTTCAGTATCGGAAATGTTCCTTCAAATTGCCATCATCAAGTCACTAAAACTGTGCGCAATGTGAATAATTACTACAAAACAATCATCGAAGCAGTGCGTGTGCGTGTGTAAATGCGAAATTTGTAAAGTTTTGAAACGTTCCTTCGCATTGACGAAAATGTCTGCCATGGGTGTCCCACCCTCTATGGACTGACCATATTGTACAGACTAGTGTTACAGATATAAATATATATTTAAGAGGATTTATAGAACTGTATTGATACCCCTATTACATATATATATTTAAAAATCGAAAGTTCAATCAAATATGTGTTGTGATGTTAATAAGCGCTGTGCGCAACCTATAGATTTAATGACAGATTTGTGTATTATTTATACAAAAGAGATATTTTGGTATATATTGTCTTCTGTTGTCACTGCAAAACTTTATCTAAGTGAGATTGACCTTGAGGTTTCTTTTTACTTAGGAACTTGAGTCTGATGTTTTGTTCATCTTGCACTTGGGTTGAAGCATTCGTCCTTTTTTCAGTTCCTTGTGAAACTTTCATTGAGTATGCTAAAAATTTATGATTGAGGTCCCTCATGTTTTAAATTCTACTGTTAATTCCGATATTTCAATTAAAACATTTCTATTGTGAAGTCCACGTTATAATGGCAGTGGAAAAGGATAGGAGAACAGCGTTGCTGATTCTCTGCCTTGCCAGATTATATTTCTACATTGTTAAATAACGATCTGGTGGCTTTGCGGAGCTAGAAAAGTATAGCGCTATCTGCTTTGTCAAATGATAGACAAGGATAGCAAGTCCAATGTTGATCAAATACTGACATTATAACGTGGACCGCACTATACTCATTCGCAGACTTTCCATGGATACTGTGGAACTCCATAACAGTTCTGTAGTCTATTAGAATTCACAATATCCGATGATTCTCTTCTAAAATAATTTATTTTGAATTTCATCCAAGTTATAACATTTGCAGTTATTTTTATTTTATGTTTGGTTCATTTATTCATTTTCAAGGATTGCATTATATATGTTGAATCAATTTTCCAAAAAAAAGTTTTAATTAACAAGAACAACAATTTTGTATCTGAATTAAAATTATCTGAAAGTGAACAAGTAGAATTATGCAATTACTGTATGAGAATCTTTGGATTCTATTGGTGATTTGACCCGAATCATTTTTTAAAAACAAAGTTTGTAATATTTGTAAATTTCTATTGTAACTAAAACGATACAAGAGTACATAAAACAAGTAGTTGAAAGTTTTATAGACACTTAAATTTTAATATTCAGTTACTTGTAGGGAACTGATAGTTTCATATTTTATGAATTGTGAAATAGTACTAAACAATATAATTGAAATGGAATTGAAATCTTTGCATGAAAATCGCTATAATGATTAATCATGTCTCAATAACCAAGTCTCATTTTTACTGATAGTTATATATTTATTTCGATTTTAAACAGTTTATTCCTTATGAGCTATTTTTCCAAGAAGTTTATAGACTTATAGGTTCTTTCTTTGACCATTAATGCAATGTTTCACGATGTTGGGACTTTTACTTTTCATTTTGAATTACCGTATTCTGTGCTGCAATTATTACAATTTTTAAAATTATTTTACCATATCGTTTTGAAATTAATATTCTTTACTCATTATTTATTTATGATGCGAAATATTTTGATTTTAGAACTTTTAATTTGTAGTATTGAATCTGTATTGCAATCAATAGGTACAGTTTTTAAAACGATTCTACCATTCTTGCGTGAAACTGATAATGTTTTGCAATATGCAGTGTTTTTTCTATTTTATAACTTTGAATTTTAATTTTCATTTATTGTATTTTTCAATGATTTCATTTTATGTTATTGGGTTGCCGAATTATGTTCTGTTATGATTGGCTCAAGATTTTATTGTAAAAAATCTTGGATTAAATTGTCTTTTACAAATATGATTATCAAAGATATTTTTGTAAAGCATTTTGCTCGATTTTAATTGAGAAAATTGAATTGTTTAAAAGAAATAATGACGACAATTGTACCTAAAATTTGTTACTGTAATGTGTAGAGTGAGCCTGGGCACAAAAAGCTGCGCATATGAACGAACTTGTGTATCTAGGGTGTCTGAGAGTACTTGTAAATATAATTTACTGATATAAGTCGGCACATATTATGATAATGATAAATAAATATAATTATTATAAATATATAAATTAATTGCGGCCAGTTTTACTAGACAAATAGCATTCAATAGTTGAAGAATTGATATTATTGAATAGTTTAACAGTTGTTGGAACCAAAACTCTATATTTAATAGTAACTACATAAAACTGGTAGAATGCTGTAAAAATGATTATGATGATGATCGAAAATCGTATGATATTATGAATTATATAATACTTTAGTAAATAATATGAATACGATTGATAACTGCGAGAAAGCGTAAAAAACGTGTGATTGATTATTCTAAATTGACGATTTTCATTTGTATCAGTGAATTCACTGCTTCTTTATTCCATTGAATGATTTTTGTAGATTGATAGTCATTTTACTGTAGTCTCCATCAATGATTAATAATTACAGTACGCACAAAAACTGCATCACATCAATGATTCAAGAAAAGTTTAAATATTCATTAAAAACTTAATATTAAAATAGGATTTGTTCTCTATATTTTTTGCCTCGTTATTGAGGTACACGTTGAATCATTGATGTTTCTTTCGAAAAAAAATCTTTGCTCAAATAATATTGTAACCGATGTACTGTATTATTTAAAAAGTGATAAGGACAACCAACATTGAAGACCAACCTATAATATTTTTTTCTAATCATTTGATATTCGAATATAATCAAACTGAAATTGTATAATGATACTTCTACATGTTTTTGATAGTGATGAATCTAATCGCTATTTCATTGACAGATAACATGTAATAAGGGAGCAAAATTATGAAAATCCACCGAAATAAAAATGAAGAATCCGCATTCAGGATTTGATAGATTCTCCAATTTGTCATTATTATGTATGAGTTTTCGTGCGTTCTGTAAAATGAATAAGCATTTCAAACTGTATTGGAAACTGGTTAAAATAAATTTGAAAATCTATTATCCAATGGGATAATGCTCACTTGTATTGATTTGTTCCGCTGTTAATGAGAACTCAGATAAATTTTAACACAACATTTCATTTGCAAATTTTTCAAGAAAGAAATTAATTGAATTGCCGAATGACAAGATATATTGTGGTATTGAAGCTATAGGTAGTTTCCTTTTAGCTCAAACCCAAGAGATGATGTGAAAATAGTTGAACCCATAATAGCTCTTAAGGTTAGTATAAAGGTCACTAACCTAACCTTGAGATCATAGGACCAGTATATTATTTTACTGTAACGGTACGGAATAGATTATTATCCAGATATGATTTATTATAGCTTACTAGATGCAATACCTAAATACACTTATATTTCTCTTGAAGACTTCAGATGACAGGTTAATTATTTCTTATAAAGTTATTCATTTATTTCAATTTATCTTTATATTATGCTACATTTCTCAGGAGTTGTTCACTCTCAAAAATACTACCTAGATTATTACAGTATTTGAGTTGTCATAAAAATGATGATGTGTTTGAAGTTTTTTTCAATTTAAATGAATAAGGGTGGTTGTATCACACCGTATGGTTTATCCTATTTGTTTTAATCTTATGATTGCAGTTCAATTATTATTCCAGTTATACCTGATTCATGCAGTTTTCTTTTTCGATTTTTGGATACACAGTATTATTATTATTTCATAAAAATATGAATGAATAAATCAAATTTGAATATCACGATGGTTTGTTGTTTTTTAGTACCTACCTTTTGGTAGCCATATAGCTTCTAAACTATTAATAAATCGTAGAAAAACATAGAACCTGGGGATGAATACTTTATCTAAGCTTATTATTGACCGAGCGAAGTGAGGTCTAAGATTCAAGTCGACGGTTTGGCATTTCTCTTAATGTTTAAATGTTGCGCATTTACGGCGAAGCGCGGTTTTCATGAAATTTGACAGATATGTTCCTTTTTTAATTGCGCGTCGACGTATATACAAGGTTTTTGGAAATTTTTAATTTTAAGGATAATATAGAAGGAAAAAGGAGCCTCATTCATTCGCCAGTATTAGAGTAAAAATCTGGTGTGGCGCACTCACAAAACTTTCCTTGCCGTTATGAAAATTGATAACCTAACGCTAGTATTCACGCGCATCTCAAGTCTACTTATAAACAAAGATCTGAGCCAGCTGGTGACAGGACTATAACGCTGGAGACATACGAGGTCTGCTATCTCTTCATAGTGAATCATTTAATAGAATCAACAGTTGCCAACAACAACAGTTTAAATTGTATCTGGAGCCTGATAATTGAGAATCTAAAATCGAACTTTGCATAGATGGGGCGGAGCTCCTGAAATTTTTACAGATATGGGACTTGTGGCAGTTGATAGAACTTATCAATTACTATTTTAGGTATAAATTTAATCAAAATCGTTGGAGCCGTTTTTGAGAAAATCAATAAAAACCCTGTTTTTGACAACATTTTTGCCATTTCAGCTGCCATCTTGAATTGCATTTGATCGAAATTGTTCGTGTCGGATCCTCATATTGTAAGGACCTTAAGTTACAAATTTCAAGTCATTCCGTTAATTGGGAGATGAGATATCGTGTACACAGACGCACATACACACACACACACACACACACACACACACACACACACACACACACACACATACAGACCAATACCCAAAACCCACTTTTTTGGACTCAGGGGACCTTGAAACGTGTAGAAATTTAGAAATTGGGGTACCTTAATTTTTTTCGGAAAGCAATACTTTCCTTACCTTTTTGTGTAGTTGAGAAGTTGATATTGTGGTAATTATTCATATTGAATGAAAAAGACTAAGAAATTGTCAAAAAACCACTGATTTATTGATAATTAGAAAGACCGGTTTCGGTTATTACACCATTGTCAATCTCTGATAAACTCATTATCGATAAATTTTTATCAATAAATCAGTGGTTTTTTGACAATTTCTTAGTCTTTTTCATTCAATACTTTCCTTACCTATGGTAATAGGGCAAGGAAAGTAAAATCAGACTATAGAATTATTCATCATAAATCAGCTGACAAGTGATTACACAGATGTGTGGAGAAGCCAGTCTATTGCTGTATTTCCATAAGGTCTATAGTTTCCAAAGACCTTAAAGATATCTCTTTAAGGTCTTTGATAGTTTCAATCAGGTACTTGTGGATGAGAATACTGCGTGAGGTCTACTGTTCACAGAACTACTAGTATGAATGTAAATGAATGGATATGGATATAAATATGCACTTACTAGAACTCAGATAGTGGAAGCATAGAGAAAATATAGCTTAAGTATAGCATCTTATGCTATATTTTCTCTATGGTGAAAGTATATACACCAAGGTCTTCGTCATGATAACTTATAGAAACCTTTAGAAATCTTTCTACAGACCTCGATATACATCTATAGTAATATAATTTACCGAGCGAAGTGAGGTCTAAGATTCAAGTCGACGGTTTGGCATTTCTCTTAATGTTTTAATGTTTAAATGTTTATATGTTGCGCATTTACGGCGAAACGCGGTAATAAATTTTCATGAAATTTGACAGGTATGTTCCTTTTTAAATTGCGCGTCGACGTATATACAAGGTTTTTTTTTTGAAATTTTGCATTTCAAGGATAATATAAAATTAAAAAGGAGCCTCCTTCATACGTCAATATTAGAGTGAAAATCAGACTATAGAATTATTCATCATAAATCAGCTGTCGAGTTGACTATAAATTGCATGCCATGACGCATGCAATTCAATATCTCAATGTAACTTGGTAAAAAATCAGCAGCTGTGTAGACTATAAATTGCATGCCTCATTGAATGCAATTTTTATGCACTATTAAATAGGATGCAAAGAACTTATAACAGCTCGTCTGGGCGCCTAGATGTCTTCTGGTTTTCTCGCGCTAAATTCCGGAAAGCGTTATATGATAATTGAATCTTGTGTAAGCATGATCTGATCAAATAAATAGTTAGTGTATCAGTGTGGATGTGCTTATGGTTTGGGACATCGTTATAACTGCGCGAGGTCTACTGTTCACAGAACTACTAGTATATATAGTGCACTGTACATGAAAATTGCCTGATAACTTATGACTACGAGAGTGCTAAGTCAAATCACCAAGAATTGTATTCTTCCCCTTTCCCACCAAAATGCAAGAGATGCCATGTTTTTTTCATTGTTGTTTTTCTTGTGGGGGGAAGACCCCTCCAGACAGCCACTCTTTATCGGTTATTATAAATAAAAGGAAAAATACAATCGGAACAGTTTTTGTTTTGTGTATTTTTAATCAGATTATACACTCCTGTATCATAACATATTATTTTTAGAAGTAAAAATCTAGAGGGACTAAATAATTGAAAACTCAACATTTTTCGAACACAAGTAACAGTAAATTTCACTTTATTCACATTAAAACACACACTTAGGGGACACACATCGATAATAACACAAATGTGTAACTCAATTACATATCTTACATAATTTCATACAATATTTCCCTTGACAAACATTCACTGATTCTCATTGTAATTTCAGTAGCATAAACTTGCTAAAACATATATTTGAACAATTAATTTTGGCTACAATTAGCATATTATTCAGCGATGAGGCCTTATAATCAATGCGATTAAAAACAATACACTTAAAACAAAAACTCGTAAAATGTATTCGTCAAAGTTCAGAATAAATACCAAATCACTTTTTCATAATATACAAAATAAACTGCACAGTTATTATGATACTGTGGGCCTAATGTTTAATATTTCATTAGTAGTCTTACTCAAATGTATTACTCAAAGAAAAGAGATGGATTTTCTCTATTATTAAGCTATGGTTTCTCTCATTCAATACAATCCACAAATCTGTATTGTACTTCACGAGTGGTTATATTCGCGAATTTCCTTAACCAGTAACATTTTCAAACAAAAATTTACTATTCCCTCCAAGGAAGACACAGAGCATTTCTAATATGGAAGTTCTTTTTTTGGAGACCCTGAGTTCCTATTAATTTTGTGATGTAGGCCTAGGCCTAATTCAGATCATGACCATTGAAGTTTTGATAAAACACTATTGTTCAACAAATATAGATCTCCTCAACTAATGGAATTTAATAATATCTTAATCTGAGATTTCTTACTGTTTTGTAACAGAATTTACTATCAAAGTTGAATGTTCATGAATATTGGAAAACCCGCTTGCAAGGGGAATAATTATTTTGATAGATTGAAAGAGATCAGTCTTGTAAAGGAGACTTGACTCTTGATAAAAAAGACAAAGAAGCGACTTCAGTATAAATTTATGTAAGATTCAAAACTTATTGATGTTCGAGTATACTTCATGATCCTACAGAAATTTGAGCAAAACCTAAATTTAAAAATCTTAAATTTATTACTTATAAACCTAGAAATACCTAAATGTATAAAACATGGAATACAATATAGAAGCCATGTTGATCAATACTTGTAAAAATGTTTATTTACTAATATTTCATTCAAAGAATTCAGAGCTAATTATCATACACTAGGGAACTTGGATCTGCCAACTTTGTGCCAAAATTTATTTATTTTTTCGAAATTATAACTTTTCCAAGATAAAATTTTATTAGAGTGCTGGATTAACGTTGTGATTTTCTCACGGTATTGGAGTCAGCTTCGGAAGTACGCCGCGTGGCGCGCGCCAAGCAGCAGACGAGTCAGCTGTTTTTGGGCTCGAGCACCAGCAGCAGCATCACTAGCAGCAACAGCAGCAGTTCTGCTAGCAGCACCACATCGGACCACGCCGACGCCCCCTCCAACGGCGTCGCTTCTGCTAAAAAGACGAACGACGGAAATCCAGTGACGGGAGAGGGCTATGACTCTAGCAGCAAGCCAAGCACCCCACTGACCAATGGCAACTCGAGCCCCCCCTCTACTGCACAGGCGCGTCAGCGTGTCCCCCCCGAGCGACGCCGTTGGAGGGGGCGCCGGCGTGGTCCGATGCGGTGCTGCTAGCAGAACTGCAGCTGCTGTGGGAAGAAAATATATTGAATACATATATAGATAGAATATATCGCCCTGGCTGATGAACCGAACAAAGTTTTTAATACAGATTGAAGACCAAATTCGTCAGGAATTTGGTTCGCGGTTCGTCAATTTTCCACATACACTGCACTGCGGAACTTGGTTCGCAAGAACCAAGTTCGCCGATCCAAGTTCCCTAGTGTATGAGGCCCTTAATTATCTAATCAATCTATAACTTCAATTAAAAGAGCTAAACTTAGAACTAATGCGATTGTTGGATGGAATCATCATACAATAATCACCTACAAACTAATACAAAAGACATTGTTCCTCATTGTAAATCTCGGCTGAAAACATAAATAATAATTCTACGATTAAAATTAAACCTAAATTACAAAATTCAAAAAGATAAAATTCAAATATCTAATTATAAGGTTTCCAATAACGAGTTTCACCAGAATAGGAATTTTCCATTCCATTGTCGTTCAGGAGCTGAGAGATGATTCTTCTTTAGTCAGCATTATCATCATTATTTCCGTTTCCTCCATTTTTATCTTCGGTAGTTCCGTTTCCTCCATTCTCGTCTTCTTCCATTGGTACGGATGATGGAAGAGCGGAGTGAGGTTTTTTTGGATTCATCAGCCGGATGTGTATGCTCTCCGTTATGGCCTGGATGGTCAGCTCACTGATCTGTAAATCCAAATTAATACTGTCAAATACATTCTCAGAAAATTTATCAATGTTTATTGGCTGGACCTAGTCTGATTATTCACAATCATGAGGGATATGAATTATGATATCATGTTTGAGAATGCAATTTTTAACTTTATGGTAATATCACCTTTGAAAATACAATTTTGAAGTAGGTAACAACATTTCTCAGAAATATATTTTCGCCACACTGCACAGAAAGCAGCTGTTTTCCAGTCCCTACGTAGATCTGAAAGACATTGTTTGCAGACGACTCTCGTCTGACGTTAGAACAGGTTTCTTTCCGGCCTAAGCCGGAAAGAGTACCCTTTCCAGCCGCTAACATGTAACTAAGAAAGGTGATCAAAAAACAGCTGATCAAAAAACTTTTCATTATTTGTGTTCATTATTCAATAATTAAAACATTTATGATAATATCATCTTATTGTCATTTGAAAGAATAAAAAAGTATAAACTCAACCTCCCACATAATTGAAAATAATCTTTCAGGTTATTTAGACAAATCAGAATGAAAAATAAAAATACTTGGACAATTTCCTGATATTCAGATTACCTCAGATTTGCTAGAGCTATGACCTTCCACTTCTGCTTTCGGAAGTGCTTAGTAAACAATTATTATTATTTTATATATATTGTTTATTTTTGTGTGTGGCGAAAAATAGCGTTCGCACCACGGGCAAAAATGTTTTTTCGGCTCTCAATCTTTTCTAGTCCTCGGCCTACGGCCTCGGACTTGAAAACCGATTTCGAGCCGGAAAAATCTCATTTTCTTCTCTAGGTGCGAAATATACTATTCCTTCTCATTATGAATTATTGAGAGTGTTTTACTTTTCACGATTTGATACATTATAACAAGAGTAAGGTGAATGAAATATATACACCGGTACCTTAAGTATATATCTACCACTACAATACATTTTTTCGGTGGAAAAACCTTCTAAAGGTGCGTACAGATAATTATACGCGCCGCGAACATGACTATATCTGTATTTTTACAGAAACGGTAAAATACAGATATAAAAAGATTGGCATCAGCTGATTAAAAGTGAATTGCTCATGTTCGCGGCGCGTAAATCTGTACGCACCTTAAAAGGCACTAAGATGGTAGCTTAACCACATTAGAAAGTGTAAAATCCTTCAATGCAATACCTCTGCTCTATAATATAGAGGTTAATCATATTATGAGTATATATTGTAGTGTTGATAGCAATAGAAAAATGTAGGCCTATTTATTCAAATTCACAGACTAAAAAGTTTTATCAACTGAGTGCTCCATCTACTATAATAGGCAAGTCTAATGGCCCGGTTGCACAAAAGCCGGTTAAATTTTTACCGTGATTAACTCCTTGAGAACCAATCAGTGAAGGCGTTTTTGAAAAGACTGCTTCTCTGATTGGTTTTCGTGGAATTAATCACGGTTAAAATTTAACCGGCTTTTGTGCAACCGGCACTAGGTGTAGAAACAAAAGAAAACAATCTCTACGGTATAGATGGACTAAAGCTTAACCTGCGGTAAAACAGTAAAGTACCTATGTTGAAAAGTACTCAATTAACCCCGAAGACTTCTGCTACTGCAAATATTAACAACAGGGTAAACAGCTGGATGGAAAATTCGATGAGTTTGTAGTTTGCTACTATACAAACATTATTTGTCAGCCCGGGAAATTACAGCATTTAATTGAGATTTTTGTTTAATAATATAATTATTCATTAATTAGCATTTGAGCAAATGCAACTTCCAATTTATTTCCATATGTACTCAATAGCCTATATCATAAGCAAAATGTCAATGTGTGAATACTTCCATGGGAACCATAAAAGGGTTCTTCAAGGTTTGTATTAATTTGTTCAGCAGAAAAAAGGTTATTCATTGGAAAGCAGTGCTTTGGACAATGAAAAAATAAAACTCATGGTAATGTTACTCCAGTTTAAAATAAAATAATAACATAAGTCCTCCAATACAGATTTCAAACATTATAGCTACCACACACTTACTATACCTATTCCATAAAACAAACTTATAAAGTACCGCATTACCAGAGCACAGGTAACTTTGTGTTTCCCGATGGACAATGAAAAGAATAAGCCCATGACAATATTACTCCGGTTTGAAATAAAATAATAAATATAATTCCTACTATATAGCTTTCAAACATTATAGCTACCACACATTTACAATGTTTCTAATAAAATATTATTATTAAATTTATATTATTATTTAATATTAATAGTTAATATTATTCTAATAAAACAAACTTTAAAGTACCGGTACACAGGTAAGTTAGTGTTTTCCGAAATATTATTATTAGTTTATTTTATTAATTCCTGAAAAGTGTGCAGCTTACCACAACATTTCGAGGCGTTGAGAGAACAAAATGTACTGCTTCAGCCACATCGGATCGATCCAAAGCTGGCGCGTCATCCGGAATTATTTTCGAAAGTCCGGAGTTCTCGATTATTCCCGTTCTAACCAGGCCCGGACTTATTGTCTAGAAGAAAAAAATATAATATGCCACTGTATAAAAATCATCATTCTCAAACCAATAATATATTAATAGCCTGCTACTAATATAATGATCCAAAGTTTTATATTATTTTTCATAAATGTACTGTATTTGTAATGATTTTGTGAATAAAACTAAATTTGAATTTGAATGTATCTTTGAACTAAGGTACAGTCGGCTACTGAACAGAAATCACTTAACCTATTATTTGCTGGATGGTCAAAAGTATTAAAATACTGTATAATTCAAAGAAATTTAAAAATGTATTGCTAAAATTACTTCCTCAACCGTACTTTTAATTCCCGTACTTAATAATTTCGTTACTTATTCGGTTATTTTTCAATACCTAATTACAGTAGTAAGTGCTCATTTAGCAGTATTTGCTACTAAACAGGATGAATAACTTATTATTGGATGGTCAAAAGTATTGAAATAATTTAAAGGAATTTAGAAATTTATTGCTAAAATTACTTCCTCAACCGTATTTTTAATTTCCGTACACAATAATTTCGTTGATTATTCCGTTATTTTTCAATAATAGTAAGTGCTCATTTAGCAGTATTTGCTACGAAACAGGATGAATAACTTATTATTGGATGGTCAAAAGTATTGAAATAATTTAAAGGAATTTAGAAATTTATTGCTAAAATTACTTCCTCAACCGTATTTTTAATTTCCGTACACAATAATTTCGTTGATTATTCCGTTATTTTTCAATAATAGTAAGTGCTCATTTACATTCAAGTATAGGTTCAACCTTCAAGCCATTCATTCTTGACTGTAATTCAAGCAAAGAATCTTGAATATTAAATTAATGTAGGTACCGTACGGTATTCCATAGATATATAGAACGATTCATTGTACTATTTTTCAAAATAGCATTCAAAGGCTCATTAATTTCAATTTTAAAATTCTTGCGTTTAATTTTTCAAGAGGCATTTCATTTCAAATAGGTTCCTTCTTCCTTGTATTCGTGAGAAGCCTACAAGACAACACGAGTCTAGCCGAGTATTGCCGAAGCAAAAGTAGAATGATCCGTGTGCTTCCTCGGTAAAGTTCGGCTGACTTCGTGATTATTCGTTACGTAGTCTGCTGCTGCCGAGAGGTTAGTTTGAATTCAAACGCAGAGAATCATGTCTGATCTTGTAAGTAGGCCTATGATAGTTTCAGTACCGTAGTAAATTAGTGTAAATACTGTTGCAATGTGAAATGGAGTAATTCAAATTCGTTAATCTCCATAGTGAAGTTATGGAGCATCAGAATCTTTTGATTGGTAAGTAATTGAGCTTCAATTATTTATTTCAGCTTATTTGTGTTCTAGTAGCAAGTTGAGATACAATATTCAAGGTGCAAACATTGTATGTTTATATGCAAAAAATGTGTCCTTTTTACTTCCATAAGATGTAGTATTAATAATAATAGTCAAAGCCTCAAAACTATTAATGCTAAGATTCCAGAATTCGCGTGTGTAGCTTACGGTCCATAGTACATGAAATGTGGAAGACGACTCGAGACGCGCGACTAGAGTTCATAGCATAACCTAAAAAGTGCAATGGGTTCTTTAAGTGATGATTAATTAGATATTAATTGTGGAAGCAATATAGTAGCCAACAGTTCAAGATAATTTGTCTCCATAATGTTGATACAACATAAAAGTCGAATGAACCATTGTATCTAATGAATTTATAGGTTATGTGCTGTAGCCGTAGTGGGTCTAATCACGCGGCTCTAGCCGCTCGAGTCGTCGCTAAGAAATTACACATTTAGGCTACGTTTTGCTGAACTTTCAGACATTTTGAATTAGTAATTTTAAAATGATTTAAAAAATGATTTTTACATTTCTAACGAATCATTTTGTAAATTCTTAACGCAACATTTGTGGTTGTCCTGAGTGTCATAAAGCGTTATAGAGAGGAGAATGGAATATAGACTGGTCACTGATGTATGTCTATTTTGGCCTATAAGCTCTATAGACAACAAATCTAGTGGCTTCGCAAATCAAATTCCAAACTACGTTTTAAAAAGTGTATGCTGTCCCCTTAATTATAATAGTACTTACATAGAATTATATGCATAGAATGATATGTTTATCATCCCCAACATTCCAATATGAGAATATAAACTTCAAATTGGATAAATGAGAAGATATTCACGTTTTTAGGATACTTACAGTGATTTTGACCAGTGACTGCGCATCTGACAGTTCTGCTCTGAATCCCTCTGATATCGTTGCCACTGCTTTTTTTGAAATAAAATAAGGCACCATCCCCGGTATAGGGTATGAGTTGTTGTTTCCAGCCACACTGAAAATTTAATTATTTTTGAAAATCAAGGAAATTGAAGGGTATTTGAAAAATAAATTAAGGAAAACAGTTATTCGAATTTTAGTGTTATGATTTACAGCAGCCTTTGCAAGGGTATGAGTTGTTGTTTCCAGCCACACTGAAAATTTATGAATTTTTGAAAATCAAGGAAATTGAAGAGTATTTGAAAAATAAATGAAGGAAAACAGTTATTCGAATTTCAGCATTATGATTTACAAAATTTGCTTATGCGGTGCTTGAGGAGTCTTGTAAGGTCGTCATGATATAACAATGGAAAGAGGTAAATGAATCGATAATGATTATATTGGTTTAAATAATAAAAAATGATTTAGTTTGATAATCAAAATAGGCTAAGATATTCAAAATATCGAGCATTAAGTTTATTTTTATTTAAAATAAAAAGTGAGAATTTTTATTTAAATAATAAAAAATGATTTAGTTTGATAATCAAAATAGGCTAAGATATTCAAAATATCGAGCATTAAGTTATGAATAATTATGTATCCCATTATATTAAGCGAGCAATTTCTGTATTTATATGGTTATATGATTATTTATGTCCAACTGATCTCGAAAAAGGCTACTCCAACGATTTTCACGAAATTTGGAACATAGGTCTATGATATGAAAATTCGATTGCACTAGGTCTCATCCCTGGGAAAACTCGCTGAAGGACATGAAAAGGATAATGATTTAATAAAGAGGATAATAATAGAAATTATAATCGGCTTGATCAAAATAATCTGATTTGTTTACATGACACGGTATATCATTCTAAATTAGAGTATATCATAATTTTCAAATTTAATAATTATTTTACAGTTTTAGGTGATTAGTGAGTGTTATTTTGTTATTCAATTTGGTTTGAAAACAATCTAGATTATAACTTTACTGTTTTCAAATGTTTGGACTGAAAATTGCACCTGAATTCAAGTGTATGGAACATAACCTACTTTTTTGACTATTTATAGTGTATAAATAAAAATTCGGGGAAGAAACAGTTTTGGGCTATGCCTGTTAGTCCTTCCCCAATCACTTTTAATGAATTTTGTTCTGTTTATCAATAAATAAATAACAAGCGAAGCTTGGTGACCCGATATTGTAGTAGTTAATTGAAATAAATATAAAAACATATTCAATAGAATTGAATTGGGTTTCAATTGATCATCTCATCAATTTACCAACGCACTTCACCCAAGCACAAGCAGAAAGTACATGTGGACATTATCCGCAAAAAATTCAATAGAATATAATCGTATTCTATTAAAATAAAGCCAATTACAGTCAATTATGAAATAAAGCATGAGATTTGTTATGTGTCGAATGCAATAAATAATCTTTTTCTACAAATTTGATTGATTTGATAAGCTAGCAGCAGAATTTTATCTTCTACTCACCTACTGATGTTGATTATGTGACCATAATCAAAATGATTTTTCTTCATGATTTTCAAAACCTGTTTGGTCATCCTTGCAACTGCCAGAACGTTGGTTTGGAAGACCCTATTCCAGTACTCTTCTTCAGTGTCTGAAATAAACAATTAATGTTCCAGCAATGACCTTGAATAGAAAGTGTGTAGAATCAAATAATATACAGTGCTATTGAAATTGGCATCGCAGATACAGAGCATCTTGAAATAAAAATAAAACTATTATAGTAGGTACCTTTTTCCTAAAAACACCTTTCACTTCTTATAAAAAACACAAGAAACTTCCTTGACTATATTATAAGAATGATTAGTGGATTTGTGGCATCCCGACACATATTCATAAATAGTGGAGGCCACATTTTCTGACATCAGCAAATAATCAACCAATTGTATTAATACTTTGTAAATAATTGTAGCTTATATGCTTTTTGTAATAAAAAAAAAATTTTATTGACCAAAAAGCAAAGCATTAAAAACAGCTTACAATATCCATCCAAAAATTTCAGATAACAATAATTATTACATCTTCAAAAAAAAAATCATGTCTATAATTTGAATAAACTCCTCAAAGGAAGGATCTTTGAAACCCGCAACTTTTGATTATGAAAAGTTGATGATAATTATGAAAAGAGCTAAATTTTTCTCTTACAAGAATAATTTGACAGTAGGTTTCACTGGGGATCCTATTTGAAATTAAAAATTACTCTACAAATATTACTCTGCTGCTTCAACATCTTTGACCCTCATATGGATACAAATTCATTTTTCTAAATGAGAAGGTGGTCATGTGATACATGATTTCGATACAGAGTTCCAAGAGAAAATAAATATTCTTTAATGCTTCTTTCCATTGCGAACTGCTTGTTAATGATCACTTGCAAATCCTAATAGCCTCAGCTGATGTTATGAATGAATGAGTGGACAACTGTTGTAGTAATTGCATGCAATGAATTCTTCAGCTGACTAAATGATAAATGATAACAATTTTTTTTCTTATGCTCTCTTAATGTTATTTTTATATCTTCAAAAAGTACAAAGGAGTAGGTCAATTTTGTCGAGCTATTGAAATTAGCATCGCAGATACAGAGCATCTTGAAATAAAAATAAAACAAATAGTACCTAGATACCTTTTTCCTGAAAACAACTTTCACTTATTATAAAAACACAAGAAACTTCCTTGACCATTACATTAAAACAATTAACAAAAATCAATAAGAAGGGGCCAGAAATAGTGCTCTTAGTTAATTGTTTAATGGTTTTAATAATTTGAAGAAGTTTGTTGTCTTTTTTAAAAGAAGGAAAAGGTGTTTTTAAAGAAGGGTAGCCTAACTTACTATAATTTTATCGTTTTACTTTTAT
Source organism: Nilaparvata lugens (assembly GCF_014356525.2). Lineage (NCBI taxonomy): Eukaryota > Metazoa > Arthropoda > Insecta > Hemiptera > Delphacidae > Nilaparvata > Nilaparvata lugens. The sequence goes on from NC_052504.1 coordinate 91,557,622, forward strand.
TACTAAAAGTACCGTAGCCCTTTGTTTATGTATATTATATTGAAATACATTGTACTATACATCCAAATACTTTGAGTGGAAATAATATCTTTTCTGTCGAATAATAAGATCAATTTATCTATCTTTAAATGTATCTCATCAATATAGTAAATGCATTTATCAACTATGACAATAAGCTTATTGAAGAAAAAGCTTCAAATTGTAGGCTACTCGAATTATTGTTGGATTATAAATCAAGTTTTATATTGGAGCTGTTCGGAAACCTTTTTCAGGTTCTCTAATTCATAACTATTATTGAAATACAGAATGTCCCACGAAAGGTGTAACAGTCGAAGACCATAGAATCTACATGGAATTTGCAATAGAAAATGTATAGTAACATTTTCTTATATCGACCTTAGTTTCAAAGATATATAGATTTTTCAATATTTTTAACAAAACTTCAATAACTAGAAAACTATTAGTAGAATCTAATTCTAAAGATATGGTTGGAAAGGAGAAGAAATTTCGAATAAGATTCATATAATTTCTTTCTTTGTTCGACGTTTTTGAACTTTTTATGAGCGCTCAAATGTGAAAAAGTTCATTTATTGAGTTCAAAGGTAAATTTCAAACAGTTTGAACTCTCATAAAAAGTTCAAAAACGAAAACAATGAAAAAAATTGTATCCTATTGTAAATTTCTTTCTTTTACCAACCATATCCTTAAACTTGCACTTTGATTAATATTTTTCTAGTTATTGACGTTTTTAAAAAATGTCGAAAAATCTATATATCTCGAAAACTATAAGATCGACATAAGAAAATCATACTGAACATTTTTGTTGCAAATTTTATGTTGAATCTATGGTCTTCGGCTGAGACACTTTTCGTGAGAAACTCTATATAATAAAAAAAACTTCTATCAAATTTGAAAATCAATCGTGGATAACTCATGCTTAGAGCAACGAATTGAGTTGAAAAGTGAAACTAGTTTTTTTTAAAAACGTACCCATCAGCTTTGATATTTGCATAATGCCGGCGTTATTCACTAAGACATGAATCCCGTTGAGGTTGTTATCTATCCATTCGAGGTGCTTATCAATCACTTCATGGTCAGTCAGGTCTCCGGTCAGCGGAATGAACTTCGCATCACCATTCGTCAGTCCTTCATCTTCCATATTTCGTTTGATTTTCTGTCGAAAAATGAAAATGTTTATCGCTAGTTATACTACATTGTTATATGCAAGCTCTTCAAATCTTCTTAATTTGTCTCTTTGGACTAGATTTTTGATTTAAACTGTCTAGACTTTTGAATTATTTTATATATCTAGATTTCGCTGAAATATTTGAATGAAAATTCTCCAAATTTTATTTTTTGTCTTCCATTTTACTATAAAAATAGTATAATTTCAGATAGGCTCTCTAGACTTTTGAATCAATTTTATAGATCTAGATTTCGCTGAAATATTTGAATATTATTTTAATAATATTTAAATGAAAATTCTCCAAATGTTATTTTCTGTCTTGGATTTTACTATAAAAAATAGTATAATTTCAGATAAGTCACTCAGTCTTGAACAAGTTAACTAGAATACTAACTGAACAACGATATCTTCCATAAAATTTGTTGAATCCATAAATTTCTTATGTAAGAATAGAGTTATAAAACAAAATTACAGGTATATGAGTGAATAATCAAATTTGTGTTCAAAAAGTTAATTTAAGTAAATGTTTTATACTAATAATAATTGCTTCATATCTCCAAACTTTGAGAATTTCACTGAAAAATTCTGCAAATCCTCATATTTTAAGGCCTGGTCGCACAAAAGCCGGTTAAATTTTCACAAGAACCAATCAGAGAAGATTTTTCTGATAAGACAGCTTCTCTGATTGGTTCTCGTGGATTAATCACGATTAAAATTTAACCGGCTTTTGTGCAACCGGAACTAAGTCTTTTTCAAATTCTTGTTATGAAACACTGCTTGGACTTGAAGAAAATTCACAATTCTATATGAAAGTAAAGCTTCACGAAGAACTAGGTATACGATTCCATTTGAATAGAATTTCTACATTTCTGGGAATAATATTATTAAATTGTACCTGAAAGTAAAGCTTTGAGGAAACTAGGTATATATATATATATATTCTACTGAACTGGTATTATGCTTTATCATTCTATTAACTAAATATTTCAATCAATAAAACTTCAGCCTGTAAATATACACTAAGTTTATACACTGAAAGTTTATTATAAATATATTTGATAATTTGATTTTATAGTAAGAGATGTTGTGGTATTTCTCCATAATTGAAAGATAACATCAACGTATTTTTCTGTTAATAAATATATTTTCTATTGGAGTACTAATTATTACCGTATCAAATAACATTTCATCATTTAGAGTAGAGCACGAATTGAAGCCATTTGGTTTTACCTCACCATAAACTTCTCACCACTGACTTACAAAATAACTAGGTTTAAATGAGAAGGTATTTTTTTAAAATGATGATTACCTGCAATGCTGATTCTCTGCGAGCTATCCCCACCACGTTCATGCCCGCACTGACGAGCTTCTTGGAAATGGCGGCCCCTATTCCGGAGCTGGCTCCAGTCACTATAGCTGTCTTCAGGTGCCATTTTTTCATTCCTGGACAATATTGAAAACAACAATCACTTTTTAGAGGGACTCTGGCTCGTTTCAAGCATAATTAAAAAAATGAACCATTGACTCTATAATATTTAATCTGTACGTTCAAAGGTTTCTAGGTCAATGCCAGGGTTCTAGGACAGATGGACAGTTACTAAATCTAATAGACAATTGAACTGCTGCCTAAAAATTGTCAAGTAGGCCTAATTTTAAGAGAGATTTGTATATATTTCTGGTTGACAAGGCATATTATAGTGTTGAAGAGTTTTAAATGATAGTTTGTTATAATTTGTTCAACTGTAAAATTACAGTTATTTGTATGTAGAGTGTAGAAGAATGTTATGTTATATGTAGTGTAGAAGAATGAATTAATTGATGTGACATGTGCTATATTTTGTAAGCTCCTATATATTTATTGTCTGTTTTTTAATACTTTTGACATGGCCAGTTGTAAAGTGATTTGGCTTAATAAATTGAATTGCATTGAATTGGATTGAACGTAAGGATTCAATAATATAGAGTCAATGGTCCAGTACGATCGAGTGCCTCGGAATCGGATCTTAGTCTATTAGATAGGTAATTTACAGTGTTTCTATGATAAAGTTACTACCGTATTGAAACAGAGAATGCTTAATAGAGAGAAATGCTTAATATTAGCGGCAAGAGAGATCATCCAATATGATGACTAGTACAACGGTACCTAGCTGTTGCTAAACTCTTGCTTAGATAACCATGCTGAGTGACCCTCGCTCCAATGAATAATTTATGGTATTGCCTATTGACTGCTTGTAGTGGATTCGAATGAATTCTTTACACAAAAATAGAGTCAATTAAACTGGAGCCACTCTGAGAAACAACATTTTTAGTCATCATCATTATCATAGCACCTAGTCAGAGAGTAATAAGCTATTCTATTCTGTCTTGTATTGAGAAGAATACTTTTGATGAATGATACAGTTTATAGAGTGAATATTGATGGTATGGAACTTCTCCATAATTGAAGAGACTTGAGATTTTGTCAATATTCCAATTTATTAAAAAAAATATATTATTTTACAGCATTCTCCTGTAAAATAATAATTTTTATTGTAATAAAGTGTGAATATCGACAAAATCTCAAGTCTATGACAAATATGTTGTTTGGAACGACTTAAGCGGATTTCATTACATGCTTGGCCAAACAGTATAACAGTTGCAGCTATGAAGAAAACCATTGTTTGTCCAAACGTTTTGAAAGTTTGTCTTTTGAGGCCCTTAACAATTATGTTGAAGATGTTTGTCAAGATTTTTCTATAACCTTCAGTTAGTCCTTAACCAATAGGGAAGGCTAAACTAATGTATAATACATAAATAACATTCATAAAAAATTGAAGAGACTTGAGATTTTGTCAATATTCCACTTTATTGAAAAAAAAGTATTCTACAGCACTCTCCTGTAAAATAATAATTTTTATTGGAATAAAGTGTAAATATCGACAAAATCTCAAGTCTCTTAAATTTTTGATAAATTACATTACCTTCAACTCAATAGTTGAACATCGACTGAGGTTAATTAATCAAACACTTAACCTTAATCGAGAGACAAAGACATTGTCTCACTAAGTGCTTTATATTATATTACTACAAAGTTGTAGGCCTACAAACAGTAGGCCTATGACACATTGGTTTAGCCTTCTCTATTGTTTAAGGACCAACTGGAGGCCACAGAAAAATCATGACAAACATCTTTATCTTGTTTGCTGAGGGTTCAAATGACAAAATTTTGAAAAGTTTGGACAACCAATGTTAGTTTTTATAGCTAAAACTGGTATACTGTTTGTTCAAACACGTAATAAATTTGCTGAACCGTTTCAAACAACATATTTGTCATACATTTTCTCAGTGTGATCGCAGCCCATAGCTCAACTTATTTGTTAATTTATAAAATAGAATTATAGTACCCTTTTTTGAAAAAAATAAAACAATAGTTCAGGAATACAAATTATAACAACTAGTTTCAGAGCTCACACCATCTTCAGGTTATATTAATATTTGTATTTGTCAATATTTTATGTCTTGGACACAAGTAGGAGAAAGGGGTGTGAAAAATTGTTTTTGTGATACATTTAACTCATTACTGTTGCTTATATTCATAGTAAAATCATGCAATCACTTCATAATCATTTCCATTCCATAACCATAATCGAATCATAATCATAACCACTTTGAATCTGATTTAGATTGAACTCTTCACTTTTGCTTGATGTATAGTGTCTGGAAATTATATGTTATAAATTATGTAAACATAACTTTCAAACCTCTTTGAAAGTAATTATTTTATTAGCTTCTCTGGCAGGGACTTAAACTGCTTCCCATAATTTTAGTTGAATTGTAAAGCTGCGTTTACACCAAAGTTAATAACAAAATGTTCTTAATCCTTATAGATTCTATTAGATTGAACATATCTTATCATACATGAAAATATGTGTTTGTCAAGTTCCGTTCAATCTAATAGAATCTATAAGGATTAAGTTATTAGCATTTTGTCAATAACTTTGGTGTAAACCCAGCTTTAGAGATATTAAGAAGAAATGGAAAATGGAGCTAGTTATTTTACCATAAGAAGTTGCTGCTGGAAAATCGTTATTTTCATTTTTCTGGTTGTTTTCACAGCGCGGTCTTTTTGGTTTGGGCTCTGCGTCTTCCCCTACTTCCAGTTGTCGGCGATTTCCGTTCGAAATTTCCAATTCTGAATTCGAATCGTTGATTGACTCTTCTCCTCCACTCATCTTGATAGCCTGCAAAATCAATAGACATTGAACATGGAAAAATGATTTATTATTCAAAATCTATCAATGGAATGAATATAAGATGAATGATGTTATCAAATAAATGGAGTTACTGTAGAGATGTGTGTTGTTGAACAAAGATGCCGTGGAGCTGATCCATAATAAAAAATCTGGTGTGGCGCACTCACACAACTTTCCTTGTCGTTATGAAAATTGATCAACTGACGCTAGTGTTCAAGCGCATTTCAAGTCTACTATTTCAAGATCTGAGCAAGCTGGTGACAGGACAATAACGCTGGAGACAAACGAGGTCTGCTATCTCTTCATAGTGAATGATTCAATGGAATCAACAGTTTGCAATTGAATTATCACATTTTCTCGAATTTCAAGCTTATTTTCAATTTTAGGTGAAAATGTTACTGAACATTAATTGTAGAGATTTTCATGCTCAATCTTTCCCACTTGAAATGTTTTGTTTAAACTGTATCTGAAGCCTGATAATTGGGAATCTACAATCAAACTTTTCATAGATGGGGCAGAGCTTCTAAAATTTTTACAGATATGGGACTTGTTGCAGTTGATAGAGCTTATCAATGACTATTTTAGGTGTGAATTTGATCAAATTCGTTGGAGCCGTTTTCGAGAAAATTGCGAAAAACCCTGTTTTTGACAACATTTTCGCTATTTTAGCCGCCATATTGAATTGCATTTGATCGAAATTGTTCGTGTCTGATCTTTATAATGTAAGGACCTTAATTTCCAAATTTCAAGTCATTCCGTTAATTGGGAGATGAGATATCGTGTATACAGACACACATACACTCATACACACACACACACACACACACACACACATACTCAAAACCCACTTTTTTGGACCAAGCGGACCTTGAAACGTATAGAAAGTTGGAAATTGGGGTACCTTAATTTTTAGTAAAAATATACATCCATAATTATTTTGTATTTTCTACTTAGATATAGTTACCCAAAAACCTTTTTTTTGGACCCAGGGGACCTCTAAACGTATAGAAAGTTGGAAATTGGGGTACCTTAATTTTTAGTAAAAATATACATCCATAATTATTTTGCATTTTCTACTTAGATATAGTTTCAATCACACAAAACCCAATGATCAAGGGATCATCGTCAGTAGTAGCATAGACTGAATAAACATGAAATCTTAAATCTGTGATAGTAGATTGAGTTGGAAAGAGCATTAAAACATACTAAGTTACTGTTTGCTGTCAAATGCTTTTATCTTCAATTGGAGATGATGTCTTGATTATTGAAATTTAAGTTGGATAAAACGATCAATTAGATAGATGAATTACTTTTATTAACACTTTACAATAAAAGTGATGTGGGCGAAATTGAGGCAATAAAATCTTCCTCCATTTAACCCACCAGATAGATATAGATAGATAGATAGATATAAATGAGACAGATTAATCTGGGTTCTCACCAAAGTTATTAACAGAATGTTAATACGGTAACTTAATTCTTATAGATTCTATTAGATTGAACATAACTTATCATACACATATGATGAACATATGTGTTTGTCAAGCTCCATTAGATCCAATAGAATCTATAAGGATTAAGTTATTAACATTTTGTTAATAACTTTGGTGTAAACCCAGCTTAAAGCTGTGTTCCCATTTCATTTAATAAGATAGGTAGTTTATAGGAATAAAAGTTTATGGATAATATAAGTAGTAATACGATGTTTCAACAACAATATAGGCCTGACATCAATGTAGCCTGCTTTGGAAGCCTCTAGAAACTGTTCTCTCTCCCCTTATCAAAATAAAATAGAATGAATATAGAATAGAACTAGAATATAATAGAATTAGAGTATAATAGAATTAGAATATAATAGAATTAGAATAGAAATAGAATTAAATGCTGTTTAAATTAAATGCTAATTATTAAATTCTCCCCAAAGACTTCTGCTACTGCAAATATTGACAACAGGGAAAACAGCTTGATGTAAATTCGATGAGCGCTAATATTCAAAAATGAATAGGCTTTGGGGAGAATTACAGCATTTAATTTGGATTTTCGTTTAATAATAATAAAAAAGGATAATATAAGCTGAATTAAAGTAAATAGCTCATGTGCGAATCATCCGCAATAAAAAAGTTGATAATTATCAAACAATAATCCAAATTTAATGCTGTAATTCACCCCGAAGTCTTCTGCTAATGCAAATATTGACTGGGCAAACAGCTAAATGGGAATTCGATGAGCGCTACTATTCAAAAATTATTTGTCAGTCCCGGACTCATCGAATTTCCATCTAGCTGTTCACCCTGTTGTCAATATTTGCAATAGCAGAAGTCTTCGGGGTGAATTACAGAATTTAATTTGAATTTCGTTTAATAATAATTATTAATTCACTAGCATTTGAATACTTGCAACATCTCTGTAATTTCCATCTGTAAAAAAAGTTATCGGTAGAGTAGGCTTACTACATATTGGAGGATGTTACTCTAATAACAATTTTTTTTCTTGAACAAGAACTTTGTTGCCTGGAAATTCGAAATTTATAGTCTATTTGGCTATAGGTATAATTTTAAAGCTTACCGGTATCATTCTTAATCTTATCAAATATATCAATATAAGAAAAATAATACCTGCAAACGAGCATGCATGAAGCAACAAGAAGAATACCGTATCAATGAAATAATGAAATAAACCTTAAGGCTGTGCAAAGGCTAAAAATAAACTTTCGTGATATTTTTCAAAGTTTTTCGATTTGTATATCATCAAGCTATCAAAATGAAAAAGTTTTCTTTGGAAAACATTTTTTTCTGATCATTACTTTTTGAAATATGAGCGCCTGAAGTTTGCATTTTTGGGACAGAACATTTCGAATTCGGTAAAATATAAATCCATGAGATTTGAAGGATGGATTCTCCATGGTATTGTTGATCTAGTAAAACAACAATTTTCTAAAAATATCAATTTTTGAAAAGTTATTCAATTTACCAAAAGTAACTCAACTAAAAGTTATTTTTGGTTATTTTAGTAAATTGAATAACTATCTTGAAAATTGATATTTTCAGAGAATTTTTGTTTTATGCACTCAACAATACCATGAAAAATCTATCCTCTAAATCTATCTCATGGATCTATCTATCTTTCACCGAATTTGATATGTTCTGTCCCAAACATTTAAACTTTAGGCGCTCATATCTCGAGAAGTAATGATCAGAAAAAAAATGTTTTCCTGAGAAAACCTTTTCATTTTAATAGCTTGATGATATACAAATTGAAAAATATCACGAGTAGAAAGTTTATTTTTAGCCTTTGCACAGCCTTAATCAAAATATGTTCACTGTAATAATTATTCTCTGCATTTGATTAAAAATAAGAATGAATACACATTGGAACTGGAATGAATTAGATGGATAAAACATAGGAGAGGATGAATATGTGCGAAAAGAAGTTTAATTTCTGAGCTTATATATATTCACTTCCAATATACAGTAGCCTAATATTATTGGAGGCTTTATTTATGTAGTAATGAAAATGGGATAAATCACCTACGGATATTAATGGAGCGATCGGATTAAGACGATATTAACTCTAATGTCCTCTGAAATTATCAAAACAATATTCATTGGACGATTCTATTCTTAAGAGACTTAAGAAAATAAGAAAAACGTTGAGGTGAATGCTCTGTTTCTTGATAAATGGCCATTAATCGCAAGAGCGTGTTTGAATAGGAAAACAAATATCTCAAGACTACTCTACTTTCTATCTGTAGACTATCATAAGTTTTGTTATACAGTTTCAAAATTATATTTTCTCATGTCTTATCGCTTAACTATCGATTTAACAATTTTATATAACAAATATTGAATAATTTTATGCTCGACTCAATAGAACAATATTAAAACAGCAAAGGTATTATGTTTAAAACTATTTCCTTCTTCACCATATTTTATACACTGTTGATAATTCAATCTAGATTTTCACTTAATCAGTCCTTTCATCTAGTAATTTCCAGAAAATATCAGCATATTCAATTCAATAATTCTTTGACTATTCAATAATTCTAATGACTGTTGAAAATGATCGCCAGACGATTGAAAGTACTCCAGTCAGTAAGTAAAAGTTTTTAATATTTACTTAATAATCGACTGCATGTCGTGTTCAAATACATAAAAAAGTGTATTTATACAAAGCAGCTCGGAATGGATCAAGAAATAATCACCAATAATTCTTTATTGTCATATACAATACACAAGAATACTTAGATATGCTTTTAGTCTATTTATTTCTTTAGAAATAATTCTATTCAAATGTGTGAAACATTTCGCTTTTGAACTATTTTCACGACACTGCAGTCAAGTTTTTTGAATAAAAATTATCAAAACTAGTAGCCTACTCACGTGTGGAGCGCTTCCGGATTTTTAAATCCATTTTCAACACGCTTTGAAATTAATAAGTATGTGATATATTTCAATTGAAGCATTTCCGTTAATGTGAGAATAATAATTCCTTCATTAAATGATTAAAATTGATTCAGTTTTCAGTTTGGTATTTCTCTGAATTCTGTCCTTTTATAAATTATTAATATAGGTGTGAATTATTCTACTTTGGACTACATTTTTAAAGTATATTGATTTAAAGTATATTTTGTGTCTCTTCTTTTGTTATAAAGCTTTTCGTTTCAATTTATAGTTATTTCAATGATTTCTTTTAAGCAACTCTTACCAGCGGGCAAAGATTTTTCTTTTTGCTGGTGATGCCTAGACATTTTATAATTGGTATTTCTGCTCTCATGTATATGCATGTATGTGTAATATTATATATATATATATATATATATATATATATATATATATATATATATATATATATATAATGTATAAATATAATATTAATATATTATGAATAATTTATTTTCATTTTTTCTCGTGTATGTATGTGTATGAGTAAATTATTGTTTGTTTTATTTTTGGCAATAAATGAATTTGATTTGATAAATTTTGAATGCACGTGAGAAGAGACTCTGACAAAATGGCGACCCTATACAAAATGCTCTCTAAATAAAACATGAAATTGAGGATAATGAATTTTCTGAAATTTGATTGCACATTTATATAACTAGTCTAATTTTCTTGTTTAAAATAAAACATGGATTTCATTTTAAAAACTGAAATATGAAGAAACAAGACAATAAAGCAATATTGTAAACTTGTAGACTATTCATCAAGATTATAATATCTAGCTAAGACATGACTATAGTTAATAGAACAAAAATCGAAGCTTTAAGACAATCAGAGCACCAGTTTCTTGATACTGCTACAGATAATATCATAATAATAAGAGAGATGATATTTTGTGAAGAAGCTGTCGACATAAATTTTTTTATTAAACCATAAAACCCTTTAATTTAAAAAATAAAAAAAGCCACTTTGTTCCGTATTGTATTCTTTGTATTCTAGTGCTAGTAATGAATATTAAGACCAAAAAAATTAATATTATAGACCAAACAGCTCTAGAGTGTAACTTTAGCAAACACCTAAACAAGTAATAAAATTTTCCTGGAGATATCAAGAGGATTCCATCTATCTCAATTGCAAATTCGTATATTTGTTTGTCTTATTGCTAAATACTGTATATAAATTGAACTCATTACGAAGTTCATCATCTATGTGAATGAGTAATTGCATAAAATGGATTCACAACAAGAATAGTCATGAGGATAGAAAAATAATTCTTCTACATCATTCACTGTCCTACTCATTTTATGATTCTATCACGTCTCTCTCATTGATTATAGCTTTGAAATGACCAAATTTTTGACAATTGTGAGTAAACAAGTGAAACAATCATTCGTGAACAATTAAATAGATAGAATTATTGTAATATTGAGTATTTTACCTGATTTTTGTGTCTGGAGTGTAAGGAGTCGAACGTGCTCGTGCTCAGGCTAGTTGGGGAATCGGCCGACAAATCTGGTTGCACTACTGCGGATCTGTTTTCAACAAAGTTTCATTTCTTATCTTGCAGAGTTGACTTCGATTAGGTTCTTGATAACACTCAACTGCAGCTAGAATGAACTTTTACAAACTTGGGTTTGCACTTGTTTGAGGCGTATTATCACTTCTATTTGATAAGAACAAGGCCATTGAGGGCAACAGTGTTTAGATGAGCATAATCTTGGCGAGTTGCAATAGTTATTTTAGGTTTCGCCGACTCATCAATTTCTTATGTATTTTGGCTGTAAAGGAATGAAGATGTATTGAACATTGCATACTGATATTGGAATATTTAGTTTTGGAGTAAATTAGGCAGGCTATTAATAATATAATATATTGAACATCGTATAGGCCTATATTGTAGATTGGAGTTGAATAGAATAGAATAGAATTGAATTGAATTGAATTGAATTGAAAATGCCTTTATTTACATAATGAAACAATAAAACCATACACTACAAGAGAATGTATATCAGAAATGTAACACAAGAAAAATTTTTTGACATAACCCGAAAGGTGAATAGAATAGAATGACTGCCTTTATTTTATACTTGGGAGGGCGAAGTTAGGGCGCAGTCGGCCCTCGAACTAAACGTGAAATAATTTTATGTTGATAGCAGGTTTTTTATAGTCACCCGTCTATTACATCTCAAATAAATAGCTAAATATTTACAGAGATTTAAAGGTGTTGTTGTTATTATAGAATGAATTTCTCCATTGATGATTCGTGATCAATATAATCACTATGATCATGATAGTGAATATAGTTATTAGTGATTATAGTATTATAGTTATGATAGTGATTATAGTTATAAAGCCTGAAGCTAGATTCTCACATATCAGTAACAGTGATAGACAGAGAGTGACAGACACAGTAATTAATCAGAATTTGAAAAAAATAATTATCAACTCCTAACCAACCCCAATCTCTACTATGAAAATTAGACTACTATGTCGTAATTTAAGTATTTGAAAGTATAGATTAACAATCAGTTCGTATTGGAAAGAAAAATAGGAAAAAATGAAGAGTAATAATATGAATCTCATACGTCCTAATGGGACTATTCATACTTACTCGGCCGTGCTGAGTATGAATAGTCCCATTTGAAATTACGAGTAATATTATTCCTATGTCGGTCACTTTCACTGTCATTTATATGTGGGATGTGGGAATCCAGCTTAAAGTAACAAATTCACCTAACAAATGACACAAAAGGAGATCAGAAGTCTCAATGAATCTTATTGAATTTATATTTATATGTGGGATGTGGGAATCCAGCTTAAAGTAACAAATTCACCTAACAAATGACACAAAAGGAGATCAGAAGTCTCAATGAATCGATCCATTGAGAAAAATTCTCTGTCACTAGATCGATCAAATTGATTCTGATGCAGGAGCAGGGATAGGTTTTTTAAGGATGGATTTTTTAAATAAATGTTAGCTTGAGTCCTGATTAATCGATTAGCATCACACCAAATCACATACCACCAATAATAAAAATTGTATTTTTTCCGTTAGAGCTACTATTGAATATAAATTAAAATAAAAATCTGAGTACCCTTTTCAAAGTACGTGATAATGGCATCATATAGGCGAAACATGTTGTGAGTGAATAATTTTAAAAAGGGTACTTAGATTTTTATTTTTATTTATACACCAATAAAAAGTATGGCTTTTGATGTTGGAAAACTCATATTATTGATCTAGCAGAAATTAAATATTACCAAAGAAATATTCAATAAAAATGTATTCTTTTCAAAATTTTCTAAAAATAAAGTATTCTATTCTCTATGGACACAGTCTGTCTGGGAGTCGAGGGACGATGTAAACATAGTCAATGATGTAATAGTATCTTAAGTCACAAGGACGGGAAGGGGCCTTTTGCAGGAGAGAATGATGTTTCTAGTCGAGGCGTTAGCCGAGACTAGAATTTCATTCGAGCACTGCAAAATACATTCACGTCCAAGTAACGTACACTATTTTTTGCCATAATAATCTAGAAAAAAATAATTGAGAAACATAAAACATTACCTGCTTGTGCTGACATTACTACATGCATTCTATAAACATAACCTGGTTTACAAGTTTCGAATCAGGTATTTCTTGATTGTATGGGACAAAACTTCCACCTGGAGTGCTAAAAGGCGGTTTTTGTACCAGTTTTGCTGTTCAAAATTCGGAACTAGGAAACAAACTCGACTGTAAAGAAATTATATGATTTTATTACTGTATAGTATGCTGTAATGAGAATCATATGTTTATTTGTTCTATCAGCTGTTTACCGGCTTGATTTCATTGATTTAATACAGCCGAAATTGAATAACTATGACAAAAACAAACACACGCGTGTGAGAATGGATTTTGGAGCAGTAAGACTGATTCACAGTGGCCACTCAACATCTTTGGCATATACTAAATTGAATAATTGTGAACTCTGTGATTCTTAATTGAAAACTTGATTCTGTGAGAATGAAAGCATTGTTCAAATTCAAATTCAAATTGTTTTATTTATAAAATATTACATATTCACAAAATATAAAAGTGTTATAAATTACATGAATAAATTCTCCCTGCATGGATGATTTGTCCGTGTGCAGGGAGGAGTCGCAAATTATCAGACAAAGGGCAAACACTAGCAATAATAAAATAAATTACAAACTATGAATAATAAAATAAATTTGAAAGAATAATAAGAGAGTTATTTTAATAATAAATTTTAAAACTAAAGATAGAAAAAAAACAATAAATAAATAAATAAAAGTGTCAGCTCGACGGCGTTTAAAGGGCTGAGTTGGGAGTAATATAGCTTTATTAGCGTGGTACTGTGTGTAATATTTGAATGTTATTCTGTGTTCAGAACTAGAAATATTCATCTATATGGAGAATGTAGAAGAGCCTCCGCAGCATCTGAACCGATGCAGAGCAGCCACCCGGTCACTCTCCGCTTGTAGACGGCAACGCTAACCCCCTCAGTAGTTGAAATCTCGGCCGGTACATTACGGTAAAGCCAATGGGCTAAATGAAAACAGTTTCCAAGTTGAATTGAATTACTTAAACGGGGAAATTGAATATTTATATGCAATCTGTTTCTAGTGGGATAATAATGTTGAATTTCATTGAAGACAAAGTTACTTTTTTTTATAAAGACAAGTAAATTTTTTATAAATAATTGTTTTATATTTAATACAGGGAATTCTTGGAAAAGTAAATGTGTTGGATATCTATGATTTTTGGCCAATAGTGTTTTAATAAGTGCTCTCTGTGAGACCGCGACAGGACGCAGGACACCCAAGGAGGCACCGCCCCACGCCAAGATGCCATACTCAAGCAATGTCTGCACATATGCATAGTAGACAGAACGACAGTGTCCAGGACTCAGGAACCTTCCCAGCTGTGCAAAAGCATAATTCATTTTACGCAACCTCTGCCTGAGGTACTGCACATGGGCCACCCAACTCAACTTGTGGTCGAATATTATGCCAAGATATTTGTGAGTTAAGACTTGTTCTATCTCAGGACAGTTACAGTCATTGGAGAATGGGTCACCACATGAATGCATCCTGAGCACCCTGGGCCCGGGGCTATTACGAAGGAATATAGGTAGACACTTGGATTTCGAAATATTAATTGACAACACATTGTTGTCAAACCAATTTTTTAGTTTAAGGAGATCAGAGGAAGCATTATTGAATGTTTCAGTCCATGTGCAGCCTGTAGACACAAGTGCCGTGTCATCGGCAAAGAGGAATAATTGACCATGTAGGTGCAACCTGGATATGTTATTGATGTAAATGAGGAAAAGTAGGGGGCCCAAGGTACTCCCCTGCACCACTCCATAATCAACTGCAATAGAATCACTGTCTGTGCCATTTAATGATATTCTCTGTGTTCTATCTTCAAAATAGCTTCTAAACCATCTTAAGGTGAGATTCTTGAAGCCAATTGCTTCAAGTTTTGCAAAAAGTATATTCCTATCTATTGAATCAAAGGCCTTGGCTAAATCCAGGAAAGAAATTAGAACTTGTTTATTGCTAGATTGTGTGGTAACATACTTGTTAATTTCAAAAAGAGCATCGGATGTGTTTTTAGAGATTCTAAAGCAGTACTGATTGTTAGAAATGATATTGTTGTTGTCTAAGTAGTTATTGACTTGGATTTTCACGCATTTCTCAATTATTTTAGCTAGAGCAATCAGAAGGGAAATTGGCCGGAAGTTACTTATAATTGATTTCGAGCCAGATTTGTATATAGGTATAACTTTAGCCAATTTGCAAGACTCCGGAAAACTGCCAGAGGAAATAATGAGATTAATTATGTGTAAAAGCGGGATGAGCAGCCCATGCACATTATCCTTCAACAGCTGAGTCGGAATTGAATCCCAACCCGGCGCAGAACGCCCCCTCATGCTGCCCACCACAGTCAGCAATTCATGCTCAGCAACAGGACGAAGCTCAAACACGGCACCGGTAGCGTAGTCAGAGTCCCTCACCTCAGATGGACCAGAGGGTTGGATCACCGCAGCCAGACGCGCCCCCACAGAGGCAAAAAATCTATTGAAATCATTAGAAATTTCTTCCACCTTTGGGGAGGAGCAGGGTTGCCGTCATTGAAAGCGTCAACCGGAAACTTATCTTTATGAGTGGGTTGACCAGAAATCTCATTAACAACTGACCAGAATTTTCGAGGGTCTCCTCCCGCTGTATCTATTTTATTTTCATAATAAGTGAATTTAGCTCGTTTTATAGTTGAGTGAAGGACATTTCTATACCGTATATATCTATTTTTTAGAGCCAGGTTGAAAGGTTGATTTTGTGACTGTTTTCTAAGTTTGTCTCTATTGCGGATTGACTTAACCAAATTATAAGTGATCCATGGTTTTAGCCTCGAATTTTTTGCGTTATTAACAACTTCAATAGTATGGATGATATTATATTTTGTAAGGTACTGATAAAATTAATTGAGGATGTGTTTAGATCAGTTACAGCTGTTACGTGATCCCAGTTTTGATGAGATATAGAAAGGTTGATATTGGACCAGTTACGTATTAACTTTACCTCCCGTTGTTCAGGTCTTTTGTTTTCTCGGGTGTGAAGTATAATACATGTAGCAAAATGATCTGTCACAGCTGATTCTATTACTACTGATTTTGCAACAAATTTACTAATCCGTCTTAGAAAAAAATGGTCTAAGCAGCTATTACTGTCCGGTCTTGTAATGTTCTCTATGCACGGTATCAGATTTGCCTCACATAGCGTGTCCAAATAATCGTCACGTAATGGATAAGGATTAGGCTGTAGAAGATCGCAATTAATATCTCCACCAAATATACATAATTTGGAATGGCGAAATTCATTATCATAGTACGTAGAGAGACCCTCGATGAACTGTGGAAAGCTGGAATTAGGACTACGATAAACGGCCAACAGATCGAATTTAACCCCCTCCCAATTGAAATTAAGAGATAAGCTCGTGGCCACTCCACCCAGCAACAGCTGACTGCAAGTAACGGATAGGCTACTATCAATATAGACGACAATACCATCGCTACTATTTAAGTTATTATAGGACCTATGCAGAGTGTATCCATGAATGTTATTTAAATCGCTATCATCCTTAAGCCAAGCTTCCGTAAGGATAATACAATGAAATTTTACTTGAAGACCTTGCAAAAGAACTACGAAAGAATCAAAGTTTTTATTATAACTACGAATGTTTTGGTGGATAACCCTAAACGCCGTCGATTTGTCAGCATCAATGTTTGCGAAATTATTTATATCATTACAGATAACACAGTCTATTAAAGGAGAATCATAAGCATCTGCATCCAGATTCATTATCTCTAAAGTACGCAATAAAAGAAAAGAAGAAGAAAATATACAATAATTGTCGTCGCTTGCCACTCATGGTGCTTTATATGTTAAATATAAAATTTAGCAAGCCGCAAAAAGATAACAATTCATTAAATTGGATAGAGTTTAAAACAAAGTTATCATATTAGGCTTGGTAAGTTATAAATCATGTACAGTATTTGAATTTTACCTATGTATTTTTTACTGACAATGCCTTTATACATGTGTATATTTTCGGACAGTCGCCTTTAATCTATTCTATTCTAGTAGAAATAAGAACTACTTATTGGATCTACTTACAACTTATTGGATAGATTATGATTATGATTAAATAAAAGAGATCCTCTAAATAAAACAAATAATATCAATATATATAAAAGAAAAAATATGAAAAAGTAGTTCACCGAACTATCATAATATTATAGAAGAATGTACATATCGTGTACAATATGCTGAAGAAAACAAATCTCGTCCGATAGAAATTCTTATATCCAGTTGTTTCAACTTCAGTAAGTTGAGGATAGTATTACCGTATTGTATTGGTTTTCTTATACTAGAGTGAGTATAATATAAATATTGAACATTTTCCATCCATTGAATGAAATAAAAGAAAGTTCAGCTAGAAGAACAAAAAAGACATATTCATGCTCAGAGGAATCAAAAACGAAAAACGTAATAGATGTCTAGTATGACAAAAAAAAACAGAAATTGGATAAAAAACAATTTAAAAGCAGAGTATCCTCTTCCACACCGATCATAGTGCTATCATTATCTCAGATTTTTAAGCTATCATTAAGCTACATGTTAGCTTATGCATTTGCTAGCATTCGGTATGCAAACCAGAAAGTATTATTAATTATATGCTTTGATTTGTACATAATCAATTATTCAATAGAGTGAAGGAAGGCTTTGCGATATAGTACATCACAATTCCTCCCTCAATATCTATGAATACTGTTTAATAAAAATTTAATTAACTGAATGAATAGTTTTGTGATCTAATTGAAAAGATAATTGTTCTATATGAGAGTGCAATTCTAAATACAATTTAAGCAAGTGGGTTCAGCCTACTTGTAGCCAACAAAATACGTTATGGAAATTTCTGAGGAAACCAATTTTTTTTCGCTTATAAGAGAGGAGTATGAGTGAGAGAGAGGTAAAGGAGTTATGGAATAAATGATAATAAAAGCACTCACTGATTGTCCTCGTCCTCACCACTCTTATCCTCGCCATCATTGATGTTATGTTGGTTCAGGAGTTTGGGATGCGGATTTAAACTCCTCAAGTTGGTCCAAATTCATGATCCGGAAAACAGGGCTTGTTGCGCTTTTCTGGCTAACACTCTTCCTTCGCGGACCCATACGGAAGCCAGTTTGTTCGTCTTCAGCAGGGCTCTCGCAGCATTGAAAATGGAACTCGTATGCTGCGCCAGATGTTCATTGATGTAAATCTGTCTGTTTGGAAATTGATTATGAAGTTCTACGGCAGATAGACCTTCCTCTGCTTCCTCGCATGAATCCATTCACTTTTCGTCAAACGAGAAACAAAGTTCACAACAATGGGCGGCGGGTTATTTTATTTCTGTTAGGTAGCCTATGCGCTGCTGAAACATCATATTTATCGTGTCTAATGTTCAACAAGGCTGCTATTCTTGTAAAATGAAGGAAACATTCTCACCCTTTGTAACAGGGATGCCAGTGATTATAACATTGTTTTTTCTTGTGTGTTGCTGAAGATCAGCAACCTGCAATTTCAAGAATTTCACTTCACCACAGAGACGAGAGTTCTCAACCACCAACTTATCTATACTTTCTGTGTTCTTACCACATTTTTTTTCAATATCCTTGAATTGAGTTTTTAGCTCACTGACGTCTTTTTTTACTGATGCTAGATCGACTTGGACTTGATCAAGTTTAGCATTTGTTTCTATTCGGAAAGCTTTGAGAATAGAAGCTACACTGTCCTGTTCACTGTCTTGATGACTACACATTTCGCACTTCCAGTTTTTTCTAAGGCTGGATTTTTTATTTGGGTCACTAGACTTATCGTCCAAACAAGCAGGGTGAAACGCACCATTGCACGCTGTACACTTGAAGCAGTCTTGCTTGCTGACTTGGACACTGGAATTACACTTTTTGCATGTGTCTGACATTTCCAAAAGTTATAGAAGAAAGGAAACTAAAATGAATTAAAACTGAAAAAACTACAAACTGAAAGAATTCGAAGAGTTCGGTATTGCGGAATTCAGGCAGAAGCACGGAGCAGCAAACGACAACCAGTTAGCGAGATAACGGACGGTTCGAAAATAGATGTTTAATCATCGGCTGACCGACTGCGACTGAATTTGTGAATTTGTGAATTGGTATATTTAGAAGTCCAGCAGTTAACTGCTGAATATAAGTAATCACTTTTATACGAAAAGACGCAAGTACTTTATGGTATTGTTGTCTTATCTTCCAATGAACTGACTACAGTAAATGAATGGAATAGCATGTATCCAGAATGTAATTTATTTCCCTACAATCAAAAATCCCAATAGTTCCACATTACTTTCATAATGAAATCGATATGAAACCATTCAAAAATCACAGCCTGTTATGCAAATTCTGGGTAGGTCAAGGAGACCAAACATTTTTAAATGATTTAATTTTCACAAATAAATAGGAATAAACTGTATTAAAAATTAATTTTTATGTAATCAGCATGCTGCTAATGTTCCCACAATAAAAATGTCCATAACTGCCTATTCACTTTTCAAGATTACACATTTCTTTTCAAGAGAGCAGAATAATAATGTGCTCTCATTCGTCGTCCACTGCCTTTTTTATGGGAACTCTGGAATGACAGTGTAGTAAATCTTGGGGAACTGCATTTATGAAATTTTGAATGATTTCCTTCATGTCATGTATTGTTTTAGGACTTGTACGATACGCATTTTCTCCAAAATACCACATTCAGAGACATAAAGACAAGGCTATGAAGTTTAAAGTTCAAAGGTGTTACCTGATAGCTCAAAAATGATACCTTTTCCACAGAAAACGGACAGCTCAGAGTACCTGATAGCTCAAAGCACCTGATAGCTCAAAGCTGGTACAGTTCCTACAGAAAAGGGAGTAACTCCAAGACGGATAGCTCAAAGTACCTTATAGCTCAAAGGTGGTACAGTTCCCACAAAAAAGAGAAATACTATTCTTTGGTTTTTCATAGTTTTATGAAACTATTGTTTTTTCTCTGTGCTTATACAGTCTAAATACTTCAGGTGCTGTTGTTACATCACAATTTCCATAAAATGCTCTCCCCGCTGTTGCATAATCTACCCCACAATATACATTATATATACTTCACTATATAGTACTTTATAGTACTTTACACTATATACTACACTATATAACGCCCAATGATTAATAAATGGCAATAATGCTCTGACTTCAGTTGTGTAAAATTGCGAGCATCTACCAACTCTTTAGACTTTAGTGCTGTGAGCAGTAATAATCAAAATCTCGCGTTTTTCTGCTCCATTCTGTATATACAATAGAATAGAATTTTGTCATTCTCCTGTTTTCCTTTCCATGAACCATCAAACATGGAAGCTATGGATTTCTAATCCGTGATGAGTCTGGAAGATCTGCCAGATAGGTAGTGGATTATATTTCATTTGCTTGGAATACAACGTAAAAATATATTACAAAGCAATATAAAAACAAACAACAATATAACCTATTTTTATAAATAATTGTACGGTGAATTCAAAATAAATTGTGTTTATGACCACATAAACATGAAGAAACGTCTTCTTCTTAAAAATACAAATATTATATCAATTATTGACATATTATCATAATGATATTATATCAATTGACTTATAAGGAATTAATTATCCATGTAAGTGGAATAAATACGTAAATAAAGATAGAACAACGCAACAAATGGCAGACAACAATGCAGTGTGTATATTACGAGACTGGATTCAGCCGACACAGGTTAGCCAACTTCACGGCGAGAAATTTCCCAACGGTCTTTACTTTGGAGATAACCCTCGTACTTGCTTGCAAAGTGAGAGAAATGAGATAACCCTCGTACTTGCTTGCAAAGTGAGAGAAATATCACTTGAGTGCAAGCAGGAGTCGAGGAGTCGATTGATTTTTCAAGAATATTAATAACTACTATACTGGTATTACATGAAATTCATGCATAACAATGTTTTCTTAAAATAATAATTTCACTTGTATGGACTACTTTATCAAAACTAATAAAACCAAAATAAAATATGAGGTACCCTTTTATTCAAAACGTTTCAACATTTTGTTTGAAAAGTTTTTAAGTTTTAAAATGTTTTAAATATAAGAATACTTCATGTTTATATATTGTTTTTATTAATTTCATTGTTTTCTTCCTTGTTGCTAAGACAAAGTTTTCATTTGACCTTATTATGGAGAGTTTAGAGGGTTGGTGGTTTTCCCCTATCTTTCTGGCATCCACGGCGTTGATGATCAATGTAGCAAGGTTTGTAGCTCTGTTTCCAAAAACCTTGCAATGTATACCTGTCGCCTGCTGTTATCTAGCAGCGAAAACTGGAACTATCTGTAGTTCCTAGCGTTTATATCGACAGCGGATTCTCTACCTTGCCAACGCCTTCTATAGATGATAGCTGATACCGGTATATCAAAAGTAAACATATCAAGTGTCCCCACCACAGCACCACTACCCCCTGTGCTGGGGAGTGGAGGTGGTTGAAAGGTACCATGTTTTGGTTTCTCGCATATAACTCGGAAAATATGTGTTTCCACGAACATGACTGTCCAATACAAATTGAAGCTTACATTATTTCCTACAATATTCATTCTACAACTTTTTTATATCTCCTCTAGTTTTCGAGATATCCGCTCTTGAATGTGTGACATTTTTGAAAAAACACATCATCTTCACTTCAGGGATTAGGTTTATTAATGAACCTGTTCAGGTACCCATCTCTTTCTTGGTCTCCCTACATCTCTTTTTCCTGTAGGTCTATAGTTTTGGACTACAACGGGAATTCTTCCAGGTGGCATTCTATCCAAATGACTGCACCAGTTGCGTCTATTTTGAATAATTCTTTCATGTAGAGGAGCAACCAATAAACCCTGTCTTATATCAGTGTTCCTTATTCTATCAACTCTAGTGCAGCCAAATACACTCCTTAGAAACCTCATTTCTGCAGCTTGGGTTCGACTGTTCATTCTACGTGTGTAAATCCAATTCTCACTTCCATATAGGAGAGTCGGAACTGCAATGGTATTATAGAACTTTATTCTGGTTTCTTGTCTTGATTTATTTTTGAGGTTTCTATGTATAGTGCCACATATTTTCTGAAACTTTGAAATTTTATTGTATACATCAATATCTGTATCATATGTTACATCATTACCAAGATAGTTGAAATTTTTCACTTGTTCTATTAATTTCCCGTTCAATTCTATTTTGGTTCTAATTGGATATTTGGAAAAAAACACGTTTGCCACCAATTTTTTTCTTTTTTGGCTCTCATAACTTTTTAAAAATTGATGGGAAAAATCAATATTGATTATGAGCTTAAGAAACATTGAATTCTCTTCAATTTGATGTATAATTTCACACTTTTACGAATTTCCCTGCACCTTTTGCAGCAGCTTTAGTGTTGAGTGTGAAATCTCCATTATTGCAACAATAGACCAATTGACAATGGAATTTGGAGGGAATGTTTTAAACAAAATTTTTGACTTTTCAGCTTTGTTGAGACTGGTTGGGAGGAGAACATATCAAAAGTCCCTATTCCTAACTCATGTGCTAAGGGGTAGTCTCAACAAAGCTGAAAAGTCAAAAAAAATTGTTTAAAACATTCCCTTCAAATTCCTTTGTCAATTGGTCTATTGTTGCAATAATGGAGATTTCACACTCAACACTAAAGCTGCTACAAAAGGTGTAGGGAAATTCGTGAAGGTGTGAAATCATACATCAAATTAAAGAGAATTCAATGCTATATAAGCTCATAATCGATATTGATTTTTCCCATCGATTTTCAAAAAGTTATGAGAGCAAAAATGGGAAAAAAATTGGTGGCAATCGTGTTTTTTTTTCAAAAATGTCACACATTCAAGAGCGGATATCACGAAAACTAGAGGAGTATAAAAAAGTTGTAGAATGAATATTGTAGGAAATTATGTAAGCTTTAATTTGTTATATGACAGTCGAGTCCTTAAGATACTTAGTTTTTGAGTTTTATGCGAGAAACCAAAAAATGGTACCTTTAAACCACCCCCACCCCCTTAGCACAGGGGGTAGGGGTGGGGACTTTTGATATGTTCACCTCCTTACTATTGCGGGGTCAAAAATTGTCTTCTCAACTATTCCCTCTATATCCTTTCATTGACTGGACTATACAGGGTGATTCATAATTATGGTAAAATAATTTTATACGTGATAGTAGAGGTGAAAAAAATTAAAAAAATTTCCTATAAACATATATCCATAAACGCTTCATTAGCGAGCTATACAGAGTGAAAGATTTCGCCCGGAATTCAGTTCCTCTGATGAAATACACCGATGCTGAATTGTTTGGGGATTAGTTTTGAAAAAATTATGCTGGATTCATATGGAAAAATATCTGAAAAATTGAATAAATTTAGTCTGGAATCTGTTGTGTGAGTGGTTTTTGAGAAAAAACTTGAAATATGCAGAAAATCTAAATAGAAAAACACAGACTTCTACGTTTGATGCCCAATAACTTTCTTTAATGACAGTAAACAGATAATTTTTCGCAATAAAAATTGTAGGAAATTTAATTCTGAAAAAAATTATGTGAACTGTGTAAACTAAATTTGAATAGAAGTTGGATAAAATGAATTCTTATGTAGTACATTACACCACAAAATTTGCTGTTTTATGAGGAGAGAACTAATAACTCATAGGTTGTAGCTGATTGCAAATAGAACATTGATTTTAAGAACAGCTGTTCCAAAACAGCTGATTTATTTTGTTTTAAATAAAAAGGATTCAGATTCAGAAAATCCATCCATTCACAAGCTGACCAATGAGAGGGCATGGATTCTGTTGATAAGAAATCAGCCAATAGGAATACAGATACAGAAAATCCATCTAAACACAAGCTGACCAATGAGAGAGCTGGGATTTGGTTGATTAGAAATCAGCCAATAGGAGTACAGATACAGAGAATCTATCCAATCACAAGCTGACCAATGATTGAGCAGGGATTTTGTTGATCAGGAAACAACCAATAGGAGTACAGATACAGAAAATTCAACCAATCACAAGCTGACCAATGAAGGAGCAGGGATTTTGTTGATTAGAAATCAGCCAATAGGAGTACAGATACAGAAAATCCAACCAATCACGAGCTGACCAATGAGAGAGCAGGGATTTTGTTGATTAGAAATCAGCCAATAGGAGTACAGATACAGAAAATCCAACCAATCACTAGCTGACCAATGAGAGAGCAGGGATTTTGTTGATCAGGAATCAGCCAATAGGAGTACAGATACAGAAAATCCATCCAATCACAAGCTGACCAATGAGAGAGCAGGGATTTTGTTGATCAGGAATCAGCCAATAGGAGTACAGATACAGAAAATCCATCCAATCACAAGCTGACCAATGAGAGAGCAGGATTTTGTTGATCAGAAATCAGCCAATAGGAGTACAGATACAGAAAATCCAACCAATCACGAGCTGACAAATGTGAGAGCAAGGATTTTGTTGATTAGAAATCAGCTAATACGAGTACAGATACAGAAAATTCATCAATCACAAGCTGACCAATTAGAGAGCAGGGATATTCTTGAAAAGAAATCAGCCAATAGGAGTACACATACAGAAAATTCATCAATCACAAGCAGACCAATGAGAGAGCAGGGATATTCTTGAAAAGAAATCAGCCAATAGGAGTACACATACAGAAAATTCATCAATCACAAGCAGACCAATGAGAGAGCAGGGATATTCTTGAAAAGAAATCAGCCAATAGGAGTACACATACAGAAAATTCATCAATCACAAGCAGACCAATGAGAGAGCAAGGATTTTGTTGATTAGAAATCAGCCAATTGGAGTACAGATACAGTAAATCCATCAATCACAAGCTGACCAATTAGAGAGCAGAGATCTTGTTGAAAAGAAATCAGCCAATAGGGGTGAAGATACAGAAAATTCATCAATCACAAGCTGACCAATGAGAGAGCAAGGATTTTGTTGATTATAAATCAGCCAATTGGAGTGGAGATACAGTAAATACAATCAATCACGAGCTGACCAATGACAGAGCAGGGATTTTGTTGATCAGAAATCAGCCAATGGGAGTACAGATCCAGTAAATCCAACGAATCAAGAGCTGACCAAAGAGAGAGCAGGGATTTTGTTGATCAGAAATCAGCCAATGGGAGTACAGATACAGTAAATACAACCAATCACAAGCTGACCATGACAGAGCAGGGATTTCTTTGATCAGAAATCAACCAATGGGAGTACAGATACAGTAAATCCAACCAATCAAGAGCTGACCAATGAGAGAGCAGGGATTTTGTTGATCAGAAATCAGTCAATGGGAGTACAGATATAGAATAACCAACCAATCACCTGACCAATGAGAGTTAGGGATTTCGTTGATCAGAAATCAGCCAATAGGAGTACAGATACAGAAAATCAAACCAATCACAAGCTGGCCATTGAGAGAGCAGGGACTTTGTTGATCAGAAATCAGCAATAGGAGTACAGATACAGAAAATCCATTCAATCAAAAGCTGACCAATGAGAGAGCAGGGATTTTGTTGATTAGGAATCAGCCAATAGGAGTACAGATAAAGAAAATCCAACCAATCACAAGCTTACCAATGAGAGAGTAGGGATTCTGTTGATCAGAAATCAGCCAATAGGAGTACAGATACATAAAATCCAACCAATCACAAGCTGACCAATGTGAGAGCAGGGATTTTGTTGATCAGAAATCAGCCAATAGGAGTACAGATACAGAAAATCCAACCAATCACAAGCTGACAATGAGAGAGCAGGGATTTTGTTGATCAGAAATCAGCCAAAGGATTACAGATACAGGAATTTAACCATTCACTACCGTACCTGACAATGAGAGAACAGGGATTTTGTTGATCAGGAATCAGCCAATAGGAGTACAGATACAGAAAATCCAACCAATCACAAGCTGACCAATGAGAGAGCAGGGATTTTTTTGATCAGAAATCAGCCAATAGGAGTACAGATACAGAAAATCCATCAATCACAAGCTGACCAATGAGAGAGCAGGGATTTTGTTGATCAGAAATCAGCCAATAGGAGTACAGATACAGGAAATCCAATCAATCACAAGCTGACCAATGAATGAGCAGGTATTTTGTTGATCAGAAATCAGCCAATTGGAGTACAAATACAGGAACACCATTCAATCACAGGCTGACCCATGAGTAATCAAGGAGTATGTTGATTAGAAATCAGCCAATAGGAGTACAGATACAGAAAATCTAACCAATCACAAGCTGACCAATGAGAGAACAGGGATTTTGTTGATCAGAAATCAGCCAATAGGAGTACAGATACAGAAAATCTAACCAATCACAAGCTGACCAATGAGAGAGCAGGGATTTTGTTGATCAGAAATCAGCCAATAGGAGTACAGATACAGAAAATCCAACCAATCACAAGCTGACCAATGAGAGAGCAGGGATTTTGTTTATTAGAAATCAGCCAATAGGAGTACAGATACAGAAAATCTAACCAATCACAAGCTGACCAATGAGAGAGCAGGGATTTTGTTGATCAGAAATCAGCCAATAGGAGTACAGATACAGAAAATCCATCCAATCACAAGCTGACCAATGAGAGAGCAGGGATTTTGTTGATTAGAAATCAGCCAATAGGAGTACAGATACAGAAAATCCAACCAATCACAAGCTTTCCAATTAGAGGGCAAGGATTCTGTTGATCAGGAATCAACCAATAGGAGTACAGATACAGAAAATCCAACCAATCACAAGCTGACCAATGTGAGAGCAGGGATTTTGTTGATCAGAAATCAGCCAATAGGAGTACAGATACAGAAAATCCAACCAATCACAAGCTGACAATGAGAGAGCAGTGATTTTGTTGATCAGAAATCAGCCAATAGGAGTACAGATACAGGAAATTTAACCATTCACTACCGTACCTGACCAATGAGAGAACAGGGATTTTGTTGATCAGGAATCAGCCAATAGGAGTACAGATACAGAAAATCCAACCAATCACAAGCTGACCAATGAGATAGCAGGGATTTTGTTGATCAGAAATCAGCCAATAGGAGTACAGATACAGAAAATCCAATCAATCACAAGCTGACCAATGAGAGAGCAGGGATTTTGTTGATCAGAAATCAGCCAATAGGAGTACAGATACAGAAAATCCAATCAATCACAAGCTGACCAATGAAAGAGCAGGGATTTTGTTGATCAGAAATCAGCCAATTGGAGTACAAATACAGGAACACCATTCAATCACAGGCTGACCCATGAGTAATCAAGGAGTATGTTGATTAGAAATCAGCCAATAGGAGTACAGATACAGAAAATCTAACCAATCACAAGCTGATCCATGAGAGAACAAGGAGTTTGTTGATTAGAAATCAGCCAATAGGAGTACAGATACAGAAAATCTAACCAATCACAAGCTGACCAATGAGAGAGCAGGGATTTTGTTGATCAGAATCAGCCAATAGGAGTACAGATACAGAAAATCCAACCAATCACGAGCTGACCAATGAGAGAGCAGGGATTTTGTTTATTAAAAATCAGCCAATAGGAGTACAGATACAGAAAATCCAACCATTCACGAGCTGACCAATGAGAGAGCAGGGATTTTGTTGATTAGAAATCAGCCAATAGGAGTACAGATACAGAAAATCCGACCAATCACAAGCTGACCAATGAGAGAGCAGAGATTCTGCTTGTCAGAAATCAGCCAATAGGAGTACAGATACAGAAAATCCATTCAATCACAAGCTGACCAATGGGTGAGCAGGGATTTTGTTGATCAGAAATCAGCCAGTAGAAGTACAGATACAGAAAATCAAACCAATCACTAGCTGACCAATGAGATAACAGGGATTTTGTTGATCAGAAATCAGTCAATAGGAGTACAGATATAGAAAATCCAACCAATCACAAGCTGACCAATGAGAGAGCAGGGATTTCGTTGATCAGAAATCAGCAGGAGAAGTACAGATACAGAAAATCAAACCAATCCATCAATCACAAGCTGACCAATGAGAGAGCAGCGATTCTGCTTGTCAGAAATCAGCCATAGGAGTGTAGATACAGAAAAAACGACCAATCACAAGCTGACCAATGAGAAAGTAGATTCTCATTGAAAGAAGATTCTGCTTGTCAGAAATCAGCCAATAGGAGTGAAGATACAGAAAAACCGACCAATCACAAGCTGACCAGTGAGAGAGCAGCGATTCTACTTGTCAGAAATCTGCCATTAGGAGTGAAGATACAGAAAATCCGTCCAATCACAAGCTGGCCAATGAGAGAGCAGCGAGTCTGCTTGTCAAAATCAGCCAATAGGAGTGTAGATACAGAAAAAACGACCAATCACAAGCTGACCAATGAGAGAGCAGCGATTCTGCTTTTTATAAATAAGCCAATAGGAGTGAAGATACAGAAAAACCAACCAATCACAAGCTTACCAATGAGAGAGCAGCGATTCTGCTTTTGAGAAATCAGCCATAGGAGTGAAGATACAGAAAAACCGACCAATGAGAGAGCATCGATTCTGCTCGTCAGAAATCAGCCAATTGGAGTGAAGATACAGAAAATCAGACCAATCACAATCTGACCAATGAGAGAGCAGCGATTCTGCTTGTCAGAAATCAGCCAATAGGAGTGAAGATACAAAAAACCGACCAATCACAAGCTGACCAATGAAAGAACAGCGATTCTGATTGTCAGAAATCAGCAATACCAATCACAAGCTGACCAATGAGAGAGCAGCGATTCTGCTTGTCAGAAATCAGCCAATAGGAGTGAAGATACAGGAAATCCAACCAATCACAAGCTGACTAATGAGGGAGCAGCGATTCTGCTTGTCAGAAATCAGCCAATAGGAGTTAAGATACTGAAAAAACGACCAATGAGATAGCAGCGATTCTGCTAATCAGAAATCAGCCAGTATGAGTGAAGATACAAAATATCTGACCAATCACAAGCTGACCAATGACAGAGCAGATATTCCGTTGATCTGAAATCAACCACAAAGGTTTAGCTCAAGCAATAATGGTCGTAATAATTATTCTAATTGTTCCTTTTCACCAGTTTTTAATTGTGTTTCAATTCATTTTTCTACATCTCTTATCGGTCAAGATGCGTACATATTTACGAGCCGGGGAGCTCGAGCAATTTACTTTTTATCAGCTGATGTCAAGATTTGGATATCTTTATCTCATCGTTTCTATACAAATACAGTTATACGGTAATCAACCGATGAGAAGTGAAATTCGCGTGTTCGCGGCGTGCATATCTGTATGCACCTTTAAGTTCCCCACAACATTCCTGTTTCAAATTTCAAAAAAAAAAAAAAAACCATTAGACTAAAATACAATAATTATAATATCTCAATCAAAGATATTTAAATATCTTAGTAATATCTCAACCAAGTCTCCAATTGAGGAATAACAGAATAATTATAATTATTGATTCTGATGAAAAGAAACATTTTTGCAATCCTGCGGCACATGATTTAAATAAAACTATTGAATCGAGCATGAAAGTCTCTTTTGACTTTTTGAAGAAAGGAAGCAAGCTCAAATGAAAAATGTAGGCTCGCTTCGCTCGCCTGCTGATCCTATTTCTGGATGATCCAGTCGGTGGTCCGTGGAGCGGAGCCACTACCTCCGTAAACAAAGCCATAGTGCATTCTGGTGACATCAGCACAGGTAGGGCTACTCACCACCTCTCACACCAATAAAAATACTTATTCACACTTTTTGATTTCAGCTATCTATGTTATTATTGGTGTAGGAGCCCTACCTGTGCTGACGTCGTCACGAGAATGCACTATGGCTTGTTAACAGAGGTAGTAGCAGAGCCCCTGGCTAGACGGATTAGGCGAGCTTAGCGAGTCTGCTGGCTAATAAATATATAAATATAGCTTGAAAGTGTGTTATAATATAAATATCTGTGAACAGTAGACCTCACGCAGTATTCTCATCCACAAGTACCTGATTGAAACTATAGACATTATGGAAATACAGCAATAGACTGGCTTCTCCACACATCTGTGTAATCACTTGTCAGCTGATTTATGATGAATAATTCTATAGACTGATTTTTAATCTTACATTGGCGTATGAAGGAGGCTCCTTTTTCCTTTTATATTATCCTTGAAATGCAAAATTTCCAAAAACCTTGTATATACGTCGACGCGCAATTAAAAAAGGAACATACCTGTCAAATTTCATGAAAATCTATTACCGCGTTTCGCCGTAAATGCGCAACATATGAACATTTAAACATTTAAACATTAAGAGAAATGTCAAACCGTCGACTTGAATCTTAGACCTCACTTCGCTCGGTCAAATATATCTCTACATATTCATAGTCTGTGTATATAGGCTTGACGCCTGCTACCATCTAGCGGCGAAACGGGCAACTTTGTGAATGTGTAGTGCGCGGGCCAGAAGCAGATGAGTTGACTCGCAGATCACAGATGAGACAGTCAGTTTCAGTTTGCTCTGCTCGCTGTGCCAGTGAGTGTGATCCGTCGGCGGTACAAGTGTGTGAGTGTGCGGTGTGTGTCAAGTGTGAGTGAGTGTTAGTGCGCGAGTTGTTATCAATCACAAGCTGACCAATGAGAGAGCAGCGATTCTGCTTATCAGAAATCAGCCAATAGGAGTGAAGATACAGAAAATCCTACCAATCACAAGCTGACCAATGAGAGAGCAGGGATTCTGCTTGTCAGAAATCAGCCAATAGGAGTGAAGATACAGAAAAACCGACCAATCACAAGCTGACCAATGAGATAGCAGCGATTCTGCTTGTCAGAAATCAACCAATAGGAGTTAAGATACAAAATATCCGACCAATCACAAGCTGACCATTGAGAGAGCAGCGATTCTGCTTATCAGAAATCAGCCAATAGGAGTGAAGATACAGTGAATCCGACCAATCACAAGCCGATCAATGAGAGAGCAACAATTCTGCTTGTCAGAAATCAGCCAATAGGAGTGAACGTACAGAGAATCCGACCAATCACAAGTTGACCAATGAGAGAGCAGCGATTCTGCTTATCGGCAATCAGCCAATAGGAGTGAAGATACAGAAAATCCGACCATCACAAGCTTACCAATGAGTTAGCAGCGATTCTTCTTATCAGAAATCAGCCAATAGTTGTGAATATACAAAATATCTGACCAATCACAAGCTGACCAATGAGAGAGCAGGGATTTTTTTGATCAGAAATCAGCCAATAGGGTTACAGATACAGAAAATCCAACCAATCACAAGCTGACCAATGACAGAGCAGATTCTCCGTTGATCTGAAATCAACCACAAAGGTTTAGCTTAAGTAATGGTCATAATAATTATTCTAATTGTTCCTTTTCACCAGTTTCTAATTTAGTTTCAATGCATTTTTCTACATCTCTCAATTCATAATTAAGAGGATTATGATTGTTAGATATCGATATTGGTCAAGATGCGTACATATTTACGAGCTGGGAGCTCGAAAAATTTACTTTTAATCAGCTGATGCCAAGATTTGGATATCTGTATCTTATCGTTTCTATACAAATACAGTTATACGGTAATCAACCGATGAGAAGTGAAATTCGCGTGTTCGCGGCGTGCATATCTGTATGTACCTCTAAGTTCCCCACATCATTCCTTTTTCAAATTTCAAAAAAAAAAAAAAAAACTTTCAATACAATGATTATAATATCTTAATCAAAGATATTCAAATATCTTAGTAATATCACAACCAAGTCTCCAATTAAGGAATAACAGAATATTTATTGATTCTGATGAAAATAAACATTTTTGCAATCCTGTGGTACATAATTCAAATAAAACTGGTGATTGAATCGAGCCTGAAAGTTTCTTTTGACTTTTTGACGGAAGGAAGCAAGCTCAAATGAAAAATGTAGGCTCGCTTCGCTCGCCTGCTGATCCTATTTCTGGATGATCCAGTCGGGGGTCTGTGGAGCGGAGCCACTACCTCCGTAAACAAAGCCATAGTGCATTCTGGTGACGTCAGCACAGGTAGGGCTACTCACCACCTCTCACACCAATAGAAATACTTATTCACACTTTTTGATTTCAGCTATCTATGTTTTTATTGGTGTAGGAGCCCTACCTGTGCTGACGTCGTCACAAGAATGCACTATGGCTTTGTTTACAGAGGTAGTGGCGGAGCCCCCTGGCTAGACGGATTAGGCGAGCTTAGCGAGTCTGCTGGCTAATAAATATATAAATATAGCTCAAAAGTGTGTTATAATATAAATACTAGTAGTTCTGTGAACAGTAGACCTCACGCAGTATTCTCATCCACAAGTACCTGATTGAAACTATAGACCTTATGGGAATACAGCAATAGACTGGCTTCTCCACACATCTGTGTAATCACTTGTCAGCTGATTTATGATGATAATTCTATAGTCTGATTCTTACTCCAACATTGGCGTATGAAGGAGGATCCTTTTTCCTTTCATATTATCCTTGAAATGCAAAATTTCCAAAAACCTTGTATATACGTCGACGCGCAATTAAAAAAGGAACATACCTGTCAAATTTCATGAAAATCTATTACCGCGTTTCGCCGTAAATGCGCAACATATGAACATTATATTTTAAACATTTAAACATATAAACATTAAGAGAAATGTCAAACCGTTGACTTGAATCCTAGACCTCACTTCGCTCGGTCAAATATATCTCTACATATTCATAGTCTGTGTATATAGGCTTGACGCCTGCTACCATCTAGCGGCGAAACGGGCAACTTTGTGAATGTGTAGTGCGCGGGCCAGAAGCAGATGAGTTGACTCGCAGATCACAGATGAGACAGTCAGTTTCAGTTTGCTCTGCTCGCTGTGCCAGTGAGTGTGATCCGTCGGCGGTACAAGTGTGTGAGTGTGCGGTGTGTGTCAAGTGTGAGTGAGTGTTAGTGCGCGAGTTGTTATCAGTCAGAAGCGACCACGGCGACGGGAAGCAATTCCAGGGTAGGAGGCTCGCTCAAATTTCGGGTGAGTTTGTCGGTTTGGTCGATTAGGGTTAAGAATAAAAACCTATCTAGAGTATCAGGTATATAGTGAGACTATGTTGCGGGAATGTGTGTTTTTTTTAATACTCAACTTATTTATTGCATTTCATTTTAATACTTTGATTTATACTATTGTTTGGTCATTTTGAAGCCTAAATTTCGGGTGAGTTTTCCGGCTTGGTCGATTAGGGTTACGATTAACTGCCTATCTAGAATTACCTATCAGGTAATTTATATTATAGTGGGGATTATGTTGCGGGGATGTGTGTTTTTTTTTTAATACTCAACTCATTATTTCATTTTAATACTATCATTTGTACCATTTTTGGGTCATTTTGGAGCCTAAATTTTGGGTGAGTTTGCCGGTTAGGTGATTAGGGTTGCGTTCGACTACCTACTTAGAGTGTCAGGTATTTATATAGTAGGATTATATTATGTTGAATGTGCCCTTTAAAATGTTCATCTATAGAGATTTTGGAATACTGTGTTTTTCAATATTTTTGGTGGTTTTGGAGTGTAACTTCTGGATAAGTTGCCGGTATATTGGAGATCAGATTAAAACCTCCCTAGAGTGTCAGGATATAGTATGATTATATTATGGTGAATGTGCTTTTTAATATATTTATGTATAGATGTTTGGAAACTGTGTTTTTCAATACTTTTTGTGGGTTTGGAGTTTAAATTACGAATAAGTTGCCGGTAGATTAGAGATCAGATTAACAACCTCCCTAGATTGTCAGGTATTAATAGAGTAGGATTATATTATGGTGAATGTGCTTTTCAATATATTTATCTATGGAGATTTTGGAATACTGTGTTTTTCAATATTTTTGGTGGTTTTGGAGTCTAAATTTTGGATAAGTTGCCGGTATATTAGAGATCAGATTAACAACCTCCCTAGAGTGTCAGGATAAAGTAGGATTATATGTTGGTGAATGTGCTCTTTAATATTTTTATCTATAGAGATTCTGGAATACTGTGTTTTTCAATATTTTTTTGTGGTTTTGGAGTCTAAATTATGAATAAGTTGCCGGTAGATTAGAGTTCAGATTAACAACCTCCCTAGAGTGTCAGGTATTAATACAGTGAGATTTTGTCTTTTTTCTTTAGGGCTACATTTGAATATAAATATGAGAACCCTTTTTCAGTTATTTCTTCACGACATGTTTCATGGCATTATTAGCGGAAGCATGTCGTGACGAAATAATTTAAAAAGGGTACTCAGATTTATATTTTTATTTATATTGAGATTATCACTTTTTGTGTAGTTGAGGAGTTGATATTGTGTTAATTATTCATATTGAATGAAAAAGACTACGAAATTGTCAAAAAACCACAGATTTATTGATACTAAGAAAGACCGGCTTCGGTTATCTTTCTAAGTATTAATAAATCTGTGGTTTTTTGACAATTTCTTTGTTTTTTTCATTCAATATTGAGATTATGTTATGAGAATGTACCTTTTAAAAATATTCATTAGATATGGATTTAAACATTTCAGTTATACTGTGTTTATTTTCTGGTAATTTTGGGTAACTTGCTTGCCGTAAATAGGGTTGAGATAAATATTTACCAAGGGTATCAGATCTCAATATGGTAGGATCATGTTGTGGGGAGTAAACTCATAAAAATATTCAAATTTTTTATATGCTGTGATTTTTTATTATGAATATTGTTGATTTCCATGCTAAAATGTTGGATCAATTCTGGTTGGGATTAACAGCCTACCTGAGGTAGGCTGTATTGTTAACATTTCTAGTGAGTTAACATTTCTAACTAATCAAGTGAATATTTTTTACACATAAAAGTAACACTTGCTTTAGACGTCTCAACAATTCATGATGTTCTTGATGATCAGATGACTATGATGATAATGATGATGATGATGATGATGATGATGATGATGATGATGATGATGATGATGATGATGATGATGACTAGATGATGGGTGATTGATGATGATGATGATGATGACTAGATGATGGGTGATTGATGATGATGATGATGATGATGATGATGATGACTAGATGATGGGTGATTGATGATGATGATGATTATGATGATTATGACTAGATGATGGGTGAATGATGATGATGATGATGGTTATGATGATGATGATGATGGTTATGATGATGATGACTAGAGATGATGGGTGATTGATGATAATGATGATGATGATGATGATGATGTCAGGTTTGAAATAATTCTGCTGTTGCGGATCAGCCACGCGTGAAATGCTAATTACCTGACACTTTCCCACACAATCAACAGTAGGCTCTACTAGTAGGCTCTGTAGATGGACCTGCTACAATAATTATTATTCCGATTCTGGTTTGTTTTCAAAAATCAACTAGAAAATCTATTGAAGTCCCGTACTACTCTCCTGCTTCCAGTGATCACTTATCTCTCATCACTTAGGTTTACACTTTAATTGTATATACTCAAAGTAACTCCACTCAAAGTTGTAGACTAGATGTTTATGATGTGGAACCTTCCAATCATTGGTATAAAATTCCAGTCACACTTGAAGCAAAAAATTTATACATAAGTTTTGTACAGCAGATCATTCCCAAAAAATCATGGTATGTCAAGGATTAAAATCTTGTTCTAAGGTAAGTATGAGATCAATAAGTATGAAATCAATTTGATGAGTCTTGAAGCACATTGTAGGAGTAGAACGTCCATTTCTCAAGAATTTATCGATGATGATAAAATAAAAATGTAGGAAATATAACGTGAAACAGCTCAATTAATTCTGTATCTGTTTGAAAGTGATTGTAAGTGAAAGACTGGAATGACACTGGTGGAATAGAGAATATTTTTATTTTTTCGAAATGAATAATATCAATGTATAATACATGATCTTGTATTTATACCCTTTTCAAGTACGTATATGCAACCAAAAACTAAATTGAAATATAAATTAAATATAATTGTGTTAATAATACATGATCTTGTATTTATACCCTTTTCAAGTACATATATGCAACCAAAAACTAAATTGAACTCTCCGTCAATTTGAATCTGCCAATGACAACAAGTAGAGATGGGTCTTATCGGTTGGATTGAGTAGCGATGTAAGAATCAATGCCAATTTGTAAAAATAGCTTACTTCAAATAATTTATCGTTTATCGACCTGTACAACCTTCTTAATACCAGACGATGACAAACTATTATTGAAATATTCAACTGAGTACATAATATAACGATAAGTTTTCCTAGGAAATACATGTAATGAGAAAAATCTGCAATTGTTATTTGAAACATGAAACATTTTTTTAATTTTGCAATACATTGACCTAATGAAATACAATTTTCATTCCTTGTTTGAGAGATACACAAAGTAGTAGCTCCAATCAAATGAAATGAAAAAGATCTTATTCGCCCAAAAACTAGTGCAATAACAGGAAAATCTGTCTCTTATCCTCTAAACATAGAAATATACAGTAATAATGATGTAACAAGATGATAAGATTCTTTTATAAGAATGAATAAAACAAAAAACGCCCCGAGGCCTAGCCTGTGTGCGGGGTATTTCTGTAATTGGATAAATTTATTACCCACTTTGAGCACCACTTTGGAAAACCTATGTTTCATTGTGTAGGTTACAGTGGATATTAAAAGGCAGCTACTTCTCTGTACCTTATTTACTCTTACCTGCAAAATAATATCTATGCACTCTTGTTATAAATGGATAAATAAAACACTCTCTACTACGGCAATTCCCATTCCTGTTATGAAGATCAGTTTCGAACTTTTAATAAAGCCAGAGTTATTTATTCACTGTTTAATAAAATTCTTGACGGCGACAATGACGTAAACAAGAAATTTCCTAAGAGACTTAACTCAACATCTTTATTGAAGATGTAAATACTTGAGTGCTCTGATGAGCAGTGAGCACTGAAATTATGAATAATTTTGTTGTGCTCGCTATTTTCTGCATTTTCTCATGAAAACCTTATGAATACATTTTTCAAACCTCAATATCAGTTTTTATCCTTCCAAGAAAACTAGGTGGGGATTTTCTTGATATGATACATGCCTCAAGCTGAATATCAGCTCTTTATCTTTTTTAAGAGACTAGGTGAAATTTCTCTCGATCTAATACATGTTTAAACCTGATTATAAGTTCTTTATCCTTTTTCAGAGACTAGGTGGAAAATTTTTGATTCAGTATAATTTGGACCTGGATATCAGTTATTTATCCTTTTTAAGAGACTAGATGAAAATTGTCTTGATATAATGCATTCCTCAACCTAAATATCAGTTATTCATCCTTTCAAGGAAATTAGGTGAGAATTTTATTGATTTTAATAAATTTTTAATCCTGGATATCAGTTTTTCATCCTTTTTAAGAGACTAGGTGAGTGAGAATTTTCTTGTTCTGTTACATTTTTAAACCTGAATATAAGCTTTTTATCCTTTTCAAGGAACGGGTGAGAATTTTTTTGATCTTATACATTTTTAAACCGGAATGTCAGCTCTTTATCCCTTTTAAGAGATTAGGTGAACATTTTCTTGATCTAAGAGCTTGTTCACATGACAGCGATCTACGCTCGGTTGTCGCTCGATTGGCAAATCGCTCGGTTTGCCAGCCTCGTACACATGACAGCAATTCATGAGCGGTTTGCGCTCGGTTATGATAAATAATTACTAGGTACAACATCTATGTACTCAATCTTAATATCCTAATCTATGTACTTAATCACTATAATTATTACTCTTAAACATATATTACTGCTCTGATCGAAACCGCTCGGTTGACTGCGGACATGTGTACGCTCTCATGCCTGCTCTAGTATATCGAGCCGCCCGGCAACCGAGCGACAACCGAGCGGTTGTAGTCTGAGACTAGGCTACAACCGCCGCGATTTGCCGGCGACTACTAAAACCGAGCGATGCATGTGTACGGCACCATGTGTTTCCCTATACCTGGCAATCGCTCGGTTTGTCAACCGCGCGACAACCGAACGTAAATCGCTGTCATGTGAACAGGCTCTAACACATTCCTCAACCTGAATATCAGTTATTTATCTTTTTCAAGAAACTAGGTGAAAATTTTCTAGATCAAATACATTTTATAACCTGAATAGTTCTTCATCCTCTTTAAGAGACTAGGTGAACATTTTCTTGATAATTATAATACATTTTTAAACCTGGATATGCATTTTTTATCCTTTTCAAGGAACAGGGTAAGAATTTTTTGGATCTAATACATTTTCAAACCTGAACATCAGTTCTTCATCTTTTTCACGAGACTTGGTGAGAATTTTATGGATGTAATACATTTTCGAACCTGAATATGAGTTTTTCATCCTTTTCATAGACTAGGTGAGGATTTTCTTGATCTAATACACTCCTCAACCTGAATATCAGTTATTTAGTTCAAACCTGATACACTTGGTGAGAATTTTATGGATGTAATACATTTTCGAACCTGAATATGAGTTCTTCATCTTTTCCAAGAGACTAGGTGAGAATTTTCTTGATCTAATACATTCCTCAACCTGAATATCAGTTAGATGAGAATTTTATTGATTCTAATGCATTTTCAATCCTGAATATGAGCTCTTTATCCTTTTTAAGAGACTAGGTGAGAATTTTCTTAAATAATACGTGTTCAAACCTGAATATAAGTTCTTTATCCTTTCATGATACCTGGTGATAACTCTCTTGATATTAAAAAAGTTGATGGTAGGCCTACTAAACACTTTTTTCTTGTACAGTACCTATCACTTTTCAGCAACAGAACTTTTGAAACTCAAGGAAACAGGTCTTCAAGTTGAATTAAAGAGACTCAAGTGTATTGTTATCAACATATTCATCGTTCACTCAACCTCAACACATTGCGAGAGAAAATATTTTGACCGCTCACCCTAAGCCGTTGAAATGAGAGTGCCTTACAGAGAAATATCGCGGCAACAGGAAAGATTGAGCGATAATAACTCTTTTGAAAATCGATTAATACCCATAATTCCGAGTAATCTTTTGACAAGAAGGTCTCAGCTGCAGTGAAGCTTACCTCAATCCAACTTGGGCTGATTGGATCACCGATGAACGTGGAAAAACTTCTCTCTTTCTCATCTTCGACTTTTTCCTACTCCCCATTCTGTCTTACACTCTCATCTTCGACCTTTCCTATCCCCCACTCTCTTTCAGCATCTTTATTCCTTTCATCCTCAACTTTAACCTTTTCCTATCACACTCATCTTTAACTGTCTTCCTATCACACCTTCTTTTCAGTCTCTTTCCATTTTTCATTCTCATCTGCAACCTTTTTTTTCTATCATCTTTAATTCTCATCCTCTCTCTACCACTCCTGTTTTTCAGCCTCTATTCATTTTTACTTTCCTTGCCCTATTACCATAGGTAAGGAAAGTATTGCTTTCCGAAAAAAATTAAGGTACCCCAATTTGTAAATTTCTATACGTTTCAAGTTCCCCTGAGTCCAAAAAAGTGGTTTTTGGGTATTGGTCTGTATGTGTGTGTGTGTGTATGAGTTTATGGGCGTCTGTGTACACGATATCTCATCTCCCAATTAACGGAACGACTTGAAATTTGGAACTTAATTGTCCTTACAATATAAGGATCCGACACGAACAATTTCGATCAAATTCAATTAAAGATGGCGGTTAAAATGGCGAAAATGTCGTCAAAAACAGGGGTTTTCACGATTTTCTCGAAAACGTCTCAAACGATTTTGATCAAATTCATATCTAAAATAGTCATTGATAAGCTCTATCAACTTCCACAAGTCCCATATCTGTAAAAATTCAAGGAGCTCCGCCCCATCTATGCAAAGTTTTATTTTAGATTCTCAATTATCAGGTTCAGATACAATTTAAACAAAAAAATTTGAGTGTAAAAGATTGAGCATGAGAATCTCTACAATTAATGTCCAGTAACATTTTCACCTAAAATTATTGAAAATAAGCTCAAAATTTGAGAAAATGTGATTATCCAATTGCAAACTGTGATTCTATTAAATGAGTCACTATGAAGAGATAGCAGACCTCGTGTATCTCCAGCGTTATTGCCCTGTGACCAGCTGGCTCAAATCTTTAAATAGTAGACTTGAGATGCGCGGGAACACTAGCGTCAGGTGATCAATTTTCATAACGGCAAGGAAAGTTGTGTGAGTGCGCCATACCAGATTTTTCATTTTCATCTGCAACCTTTTTTCCTATCCCTCTGCCTTTCATCTTCCATTCTCATCCTTGACCTCTCCCTATCACTCCTGTTTTCAGTCTCTTTCCATTTTTCATTCTCATCTTCGACGTTTTCCTACCCCTCGTTCTTTCAGCGCTTTTCCAGGGGTTGCCTTTCAAAGCATGAAACTCATTTCAACTTTTCTTCTCCTTCAATCCCTCATCTCTCATCCATCTTCAACTCTGAATTCTTGTAACAATATTCATAGAAATATCGATTTTCTTTCCCTTATTAAATTCTAGTAACTTTTGTTGGATGAAACTTTGATGAGGAATCTGACATGATCATGAAGTTATCTTGTATCTCATTGAATATCTTAAATTAATATGTTTTTGAGGAGGAAGTGGGTTATTGGGGAAACCAATAATTTCAAAATTCAATAACAAAAATAAATAGAATTCATTGTTTCAAAGTATTGTTAAGAATTCAACTCTGCTTGCATTTAAGCGATAGCTTTCGAAAGATTGATCAGAGTTGGCGTCATGAGCTTGAAAAGATAGCTTTTTTGAAAAAAAAAAATAGTAGAATGCTGCTTGCTGTTCGATTTTAACATGGACATGAGTTTGAATCGAAGCTCAAGCTTGTTGTATACACAGTCCAATTAGAATTTCTACATTGTTCATTTTGAGACTTAATAGGCTACTCAAACACAAAAAAAATATTCTTTCACTATTGGAATGTGCAAGTATGTATCTTTCAAGAACTCACTTTTTGTGTAGTTGAGAAGTTGATATTGTGGTCATTCATATTGAATGGAAAAGACTAAGAAATTGTCAAAAAACCACAGATTTATTGATACTTAGAAAGACCTATTGACCTTAGTAATCCGAAACCGGTCTTTCTAAGTATCTTTGAATCTGTGGTTTTTTGACAATTTCTCAGTCTTTTTCTTTCAAGAATTCCACAAATGATTCCACGTAATCATCCATCCCTCTATTAATTTTCACGATCTATCTCCTTTAATTGTTCTCTCTCAATCTCTTTCCAAATCAACCTTTTCTCTTCCATCTCTCTCCCAAACCTCTCTCATCTTTCATCCATCCTATTCCTCTCAACTCAACTTTTATCCAACTCTTAAATCCATTTAACGCTGACCACAAATTTGGGCCACAGATTGTTTATTCAATCTATTCTCTTACTTTCTCCTTCTATTTCATATTTGAGTTTCTTTATTCATCCACCTCTCACCCTTCATTCTCTCTCATCTTCCTCCATACCTATCTATGTCTATCTATTTCTCTTTCCTTTTCCCTTCTCTCTTAATCCTTATCTCTCTCTTCTAGTGATTCTTGCAATTCATTATTTATTTACTTTTGATACAATTACAAATCATATGAATATGATCGGGATAGAACAACAGGCATAGCCCAAAACTATTCTGTTCACAATTTTGATAAATAATAAAATGTCCGAAAAAATAGGTTATGTTCTTACTGAGGAAAGTTAAAGTTGAAAGTTCTGTCCAAAATTATATATGAGCTAAAATTTTTGAATTTAGAATAATTAAAATGCCAAATTATGTCTATCTCTTTTCTCTTCCCTTTTCCCTTCTCTCTTTCAAACCCTTCAATCCTTGTAACCTTTCTTTCTCTCTCTCCTAGTAATTCTTGCAATTCATTATGTCTATCTCTTTTTTCTTTCCTTTTCTCTCATCTCTCTTCAACCTTTCTACCGTTAGAACCATTCTCTCTCTCTCCTAGTAATTCTTGCGATTCATTATGTCTATCTCTTTTCTCTTCCCTTTCTCCTTCTCTCTCTCTCCAACCTTTCTACCGTTACAACCATTCTCTCTCTCCTAGTAATTCTTGCAATTCATTATGTCTATCTCTTTTCTCTTCCCTTTTCCCTTCTCTCTCTCCAACCTTTCTACCCTTGCAACCCTTCTCTCTCTCTCCTAGTAATTCTTGCAATTCATTATGTCTATCTCTTTTTTCTTTCCTTTTCTCTCATCTCTCTCCAACCTTTCTACCCTTGCAACCTCCTCTCTCTCCTAGTAATTCTTGCAAATTCATTTTGTATAATCTCTTTTCTCTTTCCTTTTCACTTCTCTCTCTCCAACCTTTCTACCGTTACAACCATTATCTCTCTCTCTCCTAGTAACTCTTGCAATTCATTATGTCTATCTCTTTTCTCTTTCCTTTTCCCTTCTCCAACCTTTCTACCCTTGTAAACTTCTCTCTCCCCCTGCGATTCTTGCAAATTCATTTTGTATAATCTCTTTTCTCTTTCCTTCTCCCTTCTCTCTCTCAAACCCTTCTACCCTTGTAACCCTTCTCTCTCTCCTTGT
The DNA here is from genome assembly GCF_014356525.2 of Nilaparvata lugens. Lineage (NCBI taxonomy): Eukaryota > Metazoa > Arthropoda > Insecta > Hemiptera > Delphacidae > Nilaparvata > Nilaparvata lugens. Next base: position 91,600,631 of record NC_052504.1, read on the forward strand.
AAGTCTTGCAAAAACAGTATTCATAAGTGGACCTCACCAAAGGACTGCTGTAGGCCTGGCGACCGAATTGAATCTTTACCTTTGCAATAATTATAATCCGCTCGCTATTTACGCGTCCCGCGAGATTGCCCCAGGCATTGTGAACTGTTGCCATTGTAGTGGATTCACAGAGTGTTCAGAGTGTCAATAGCGAGTTGTGGTCGAATTTATGAGCGGCTCACTCATTGAAACGCCCTGTATGCATCACCTCATTCTCTTGTTTATGCCTCGGTTGGACCATTTGTTGGATACAGTAGCATTATTATTTTGTTGAATAGAGATTGTAATGTATTCAAGGAATATTGGCATTACATCAGTCAATCATGATTAATCGTTGATTAAGGGGCGTTTTTTTTATTAGCTCTACAGCCCGTTGTGGGCTTTGGCCTCCTCCACAACATTCCTCCAAACGTTTCTATCCATTATAAATCCTCTCCATCCTCTATAACCCATCCTTATCAATTCATCCTTTATCTCATCTTCCCATCGTATGCTTGGTCTGCCTTGTTTTCTTCTTGAGTGGAGCTTCTCTTTAAGCACTATTTTTGGCATTCTGGTTTCATCCATCCTATAAATAATATGTCCGAACCACCTTAGTCTCTGTGCCTTTATGAAGCGTACTATACTACGGCCTTTTATTGATAGTTCAAGTTCAGCATTGGTTCTCCTTCTCCACTCTTCTCCTTCTTTAACAGGACCGTACACTTTTCTAAGCACCTTTCGTTCAAATACACTTAAATTATGTTGGTCTTCCTTAGTCAAAGTCCATTATTCAGATCCATAGGTAACTACAGGTCTTATAAGGGTTTCATAAATCTTAAGCTTGCTGCTTCTACTGATGAGCCTGTTCTTTAGAAGCTTCATGTTGCTGTAGTATGCTCTATTTCCCGATAATATTCTTTGTTTGATACTGGTGCTCATCATATTCTGATTATTCAATTCAACACCCAGATAGCTGGGGAGTTTACATTAGTCAAATTCAAGTTTTGACGTTTGTCGTTTTTTCAAGAATTGAGTTTTTTTGACGTTTGTCACATGCTTAAGGGGCGTACGTTTGTCTACAATGAATATATTTTGCAAATTTGAAATCAAGTTTACAAGAGCAGAAACTTTAATCCACTATACCAATTCTCTACTATGTAGACCATTCTCCAAGTTTTGTTGATTCAAGTAGATGTTCATCATGTTCGAATTTTGGATTCAACTTGAATATTGAAGGTACAATCCAACCTAGAAATGAAAAAATGAGATGAAAAGTTGTCAGTGAATGTTGAATGTATAAAAACAACCAAATAATAAAGTATGAAGAGTAAGCAAATTCAAGATTAATTAGATTTTTTACTTCTAAATTTATACTTCTTCAGAATACAGAATTTCACTTTTTGTGTAGTTGAGAAGTTGATATTGTGGTAATCATTCATATTGAATGAAAAATACTAAGAAATTGTCAAAAAATCAGTGGTTTTTTGACAATTTCTTAGACTTTTTCATTCAATATGAATACAGAATTCAATGGAAGGATCATATAAAAATAATGTCTGCAGAAAGACTTCCCCTACAGGTATAAAATTATAGACCAGAAGATGAAAGATCAGTTGGTAGGCCACATAAGAGATGGGAATCAATGACATGGTATGTATCAATGTAAATTTTTATAACTCTTTCGAATTCAAATAACTACTGTATAAGCTGTTTGTAAGTTGGAACAGGCAATAGCATTATCCTTGCACACAGATTTACGCACCGCGAACACGAGAAATTCAATTTTCATCAGCTGATTATATCTGTATTTGTACAGAAATGGTAAGATACAGATATAAAAAGCTTGGTATCGAGCTGATTAAAAGTGAATTGCTCGTGTTCGCGGCGCGTAAATCCGTACGCACCTTAAAAGATGATGATGATAATGATGATACTTCTTAGGTTATAAAAACTTAAATTCAAGTAAACTCGACTTCAAGTTTTCAGAATTGCCCATTCAATTCGAACGTTATGAAAACTTGAATCAAAGGAAACTTGACCAATGTAAATGCAGCTTTACTTCTCAATAATTATTGGTAAGAAGGTACAGAATGTTTTGTATTCAAGTAATATTGGTATTGCTTTTAGTAAATGATTAGTCACTACTTGGAACTCATTGTTTAGAGATATATTCAGTTCTCAAAAATTAGGGATATATTGATATGATACATTTTCTATGAAAGAGAGAGAGAGAGAGATATTTGATATCTTTATTTAATACATCTTACATGGTCTGACCTTACCTGGTCTGACAAGACCTAAAGCAAACACTGGTAATAATAAACAAAATAATAGCACTTCTATGATGAATAATCAATTACAATGATAATACATAGGGCGGAGTTAGGACTCCTGGTCCTCTCTGCCACACAACCCTTTACAAAAGAAGAAAAATTTACATAAGAATACAGAAATAATAGATTACATATTACGTAATAAGACTACATAAGATTAATATAAATAAAAAATAAAACTCTTAAACAAAATACAATTACATATAATAAAAGATAATTTCAAACTTAATTTATTAATACAATTGGAAACAGTTTTTCAATTTCACTCAGAAATGAAGATCTAATCAAGTTGCCATTCACTTACACATGCACACAAAACAACCCTGAAAAGATAGATTTTACAAAGTATAATAATTATCATAAAACAATATAGGATGAAATATTTTTGTATCTGTAGTTGCATTAAAAGTAAAAAGGAGCTAAATTCATGAAGATTGATACAATCAGTCATAGAGAGAGAGATAGAAAAGTGTTGAAAAAATATTGAAAAATGAAATGTAGTGATCTGAAGGTAAGAAGTGAAGGAAAGCCAAATGTTAGAGAGAAAGAGAGAGAGACCAACAAAGAATAGAGCCAGAGAAATGAGAGAGACGAGGTAATATGGTAGAGCACAATTCACAATAGCTAGCGATAATAAATTCACTCCACAAAACGGATTTTGTGAACACACCCGCCTCAATACCCAGCTCACTATGTTGAATGGCTGTACACCGCCACACGGATATTGTGCTTCAACAATCATGTGTGAGCATGTTACTAACACACTCACTTACACACATGTGTCAGAGAGAGAGAGAGAGAGAGAGAGAGAGAGAGAGAGAGATTAAGTGAGTGTGAGTGAGTGAGTGAGAGTGGTAGACAGTGAGAGTGAAGAGAATGATAGAGAGAGAGTGTATGTGAAGAGAATGAGAGAGAGAGTGAGTGTGTGTTTGTGTGAAGAGAATGAGAGAGAGAGAGAGTGTGTGTGAAGAGAATGAGAGAGAGAGACAGAGGCATGAATGCCACAAACAGAAGCTGTTCACTGTGTGGTCAACGCGATTCTGTCACAAGAGCGATTTTTTTATTTCAAAATTAGTTGAAAAAGGCTGCAGTCACCAGATTCGGAAATATGAGTTTTTCAACAATTATTATTCAAAATTGTGGAAATTTTATGATGCCAATGCCAGTGACAGGGTATTTTCAGTGGAACATAAAAGGGAGAGATCAAACGGGTTGAGTGCTTGTGGAACGTGAATGATGTGAAAAATATAACAAGTGAATGAAAATGGTTGGTAGTTTCTAGATAGAAGATGGGAAGATTTATGGAAATATTATCAAATTTGATGAAGTAATGATTTTAAATCAATGATTCAAATTAATGAGACATAAAAGTGAGAGAATTAACATGTTGAGCTGTTGTGAAACTTAAATAATATGTGAAATCCAGCAAGTGAATGGAAATGATTGATAGTTTCTGATGAATGAGAAAATCTACGAAAATTGCATAACATTCATGAAGTAATGATTTCACTGAGAGTTAAACGGAAGAGAAACAAGTTATGTTCTTGTGGAACGTCAATAATGTGAGAAATCGAACAATTGGAAATAATTGATATTTTCTTATATTCATTTGGACTACCCAAGATTTGAATTTGGATCCCTCCCTCCCAAAAAAAAGAATTTCAAGGACATTATCCATGCTCAACCCTCCTCCCTATGGGTACCCTTGCGTTAAAGCACATAAGTTCACAAGACAAGTCTCATGTCGGAACTATCCATAGCAAATAAATTCATGTACAGATGGAAATGGATTGGAAGTTGTATTTGTTCAAATGCTAATTAATGAATAACTATTATTAAACGAAAATCCCAATTAAATCCCGTAAATCACCCAGAAGATTTGCAGTAGCAGAAGTCTTCGGGGTGATTTACAGCATTTAAATGGGATTTCCGTTTAATAATAGTAATTCATGTACAGTATATAGGTCATTCACCGTATTTTTAAATACTATGCAATGATTCAAGTAAATACAAAAATTATGGCTTAATATTGTTAAAACCACTTCACTTATATGGGATACTTTGTTCAAATTGATAAAAACAATATAAAAACTAGTAGTACTCTTTATTAAAAACTTAAAAATATTTTAACGGCTAGTTTCGACCATAGGTCATTCTCAAGTTAAAATGTCATTAATATTATGTCGTTAAATAATCAATGTAATAAGTTGATTTAATTAATTTTAAATGTCATAATTTTAACTTGAAAGTCGTTAAAATATTTTAAAGTTTTCAATAAAGGGTACTACAAGTTTTTATTAACTTAATATTGTTTTCTAACTCTTTTTCTTTTTCATAACTTCTAGTCTGTAGATGACGTTCTTTGTCACGCTTCATCCAATTTCCGCACAGTTTTTCTCCTAGACTGAACGGCGCACTTGTGCTCCAGAAAAATATAATGAAATATTCAAAGTAATATCGAAATAGTCTCTGCCTTTATGGTTCCAGCTGGCTAGAGCCGACTTTTCGAGAATAAAATCATCTTTGAGAACGAAAAAACTTGGAAAAATCTTCGTGAAACTAATTAAAAGAAGATTGGATAGTGGTTGGTTGAGAGGGGTGGGAGTTTTCAACAACTCATTTCTTGTGATTGTTCCATTGGAATCTCGCTTTCTGCCATTGAATGGGGACATAATTATGCCATTTCAACAGCTCTCCTTGTTCCTCACCTACCTTATGCTCTGATAAGATGAACAGAGAACCGAGCAGTCAGCTGTTCAGCTGGAAAGCCTGATAAAACTTGGAGCTCGACCGAAACAGAGTTTACTGAAGCATCTTGTAACTAATTGTTGTAAATGTGGGCCAACTTTTTTGATCCTGAGCTTAAGTGATTCGAAATAATATAAAGTTATCGAGTAGAACTTCATTTAGTTTTACATTGTTTCATCCTTTATTCTTCATCTTTATGAAAAACGTACATCATAAAAATGGTCACGAAAGAAAACTAATGTAACCTTATGCTACTCCTCTACCGAATTTATATGAATCCATTACATCACATTCTGTCTTGCAGATTGGTGAAACCAATTATTATAATACCATGACCAAATATGTGAATTGTCTTTTGCAGTGTATTTTAAATACAAATACATTTAAAAAATGAACCAACTCTTCTAATTCTAGAATGTCACCTTATTGGCATTCCTTGTCAACTCCTTGAAAAATCTTATTTATTTACTCATCATTTATTTAATTATTTATTTATTTATTTATTATTTATTTATTTATTTATTTATTTATTATTTATTTATTTATTTATTTATTTATTTATTCATGGAGACAACAGGTAAAAACCCATTTTGCCTCCTCCACACTATACAATAATTTCCAACATAATACAGTTTTCAATGAAAAGAAGATAGAAAATATGAGAAAATAATAAATTATAAAATTAAAAATATATCCTTATATATATTATCCTTTATCCTATGATATGGGAAATATCCTTTGTATATTATGTTCTAAATATTCTGTATCCATTATCTGGGAAATATTTTTATCTGAAGTCTGTTTCATTATAATTCTGTACATTGTAATCAATTACTATTTTATCGTAGTATGAAAAGGTATGTCTATACTACGTCTTTGTTTAAACAATTTCTCATCCATTTGAATTGAATAGAAGTGAATTTCATTCATAACATGTGAGTAAGTGGTTCATGATGTTGAAGACTTTAATAATAATTTATTGTAATAGACCATGATAATTAGTTGATGATATAACAGCATCTTCAAACATGAACAAATTCTTGTTGATCTCACATTATTCTAAAATGATACCATTATTTGACTCATGAGAGTATAATATCATAGAGAAACAATAGTGTAAGTAGATATCCCATGGTATAGGGCGTTTATGTCGCAACTTTTACTGTTATCCCAAGCCGATTACTGTCGATTTTTGTTGATTTTTACTGTTTTGACCGGGTAAGAGTGTATGTACGGCACAATATGAGAGACTACCAGCGTCATAAAGCTTCACGGGAAAGAACTACGTGGGCTATCGGCTTGAGATAACAGTAAAAGTTGCGACATAAACGCCCTATGCCATGGGATATCTACTTATGCTATTGTTTCTCTATGATAATATCTACATTGAACCTATGGCAACTCTTAATATCCAATCGATTCCCTACCATTCTTCAATACTCAAATAAATACATCAGTTGAACAGAATTTTTCTAATCCTTCATTCAAATTACTACAAGTTTAGTTCAAGAATAGACTCTCTCCCATCCAACTAGATACATCCAATAGTATTACTCTAATACCGAATCGATTCTTCAGCTCTCTCTTTAATACTCCAACATTCCATTTAATAAAGGCAATTGTTCAATTCAGTTCAATTCCCAAACTGAATTAAACTTTTTGGTGAAAAATAATTCCACTGTTACAATTCGGAAGGCTTATTCTATATTACGTTATTGTTCATAACCACTCGGTGGCATGTTAATTATTAGGAGCAGAATTGTGCGTGCTAATATCAGTTGTATCAGGAGCGATTAAATGGGATTAAAAAAGGGCTCTGCCGGTTAATTGATCGATTGCAAATTTACGAGAGAACTAATTAATTCCAGGGTTGATATCGAGCTCTGATGTGAACAATATAATCATCGTTCCGATAATGTGATCCTCTCTAACATGATTAGGACGGTTGAAATGTCATTCGGGTTTTAGCAGGTCAAATCGTCAAATACATATCATATACAGACAATTTCTATTCTTTATTATGGGAGGTGGCTGTGTTTTGTCATGGAACTTATATTTTTTTTGCATAGATGGTTGCCCTTATGCTGCTGCAATTTCAACCTTTCTGACGAGACTGAAAAATGTGTACTATTTATATTACATAATAATCCGATCCAAAAAATTCAAATGCTGCCTATTAAAAAAAGATAAATATATTCCCTGGAAACTTGGATTTCACAGTACTTTGCATAAGAAGTAAAAAAATCGGTGATTCGTAGAAATTTACACTTTTACTCTCACTCCTGATATTTTTAAGATATTTTTAATATTCTTTCCAAAGAATGGACATTGATATGTCCAAAGCTCCGCCAATTTATGTAGATGCATAACAATAGAATTATCCATAGTTATTATATTACAAATTACTTTTTCATATCATATACAGTTCAATAATTATTTTCTTAGTCTATATTTATAAATTCATCTATAATTTTGCTGTATTGTAAGCTATTGTATATAAGTGTATAAGCCAGTATATATTGTAATCTACATAAATAAAGTACTTAATCAATCCTGAATAAGATTTCCCGTACTACGAAGTCCGAAATGAAAACCATTTTCCTCAAAACAATTTCACATTAAAAATTAAAAACAAAAAAAGAAAAAATGTTGTTGAAAATTTTAGATATTCGAAGAAAGTATCGTAGATTAGAATAGAATATTTTATTTGTGTTTGTTCCCATGAAACATACAAAGAGGTTGGTATACAATCAATATATTAATTACAGTGTCTATGTGAATTGTGACTTTGAAAAGCAGAAGTATATCACTGCCAATTTTGATTGAAAAATAACATGCTAAGCAATCCAGAAAGTTTTTTCAGTTTGAAAGTTTATAATCGTCTCATGAGAATTTATATCACTCTAAAATCAGAATGGCCATTGATATGTCCAAAGCTCCGCCAATTTATGTAGATGCATAAAAATATATCTATAGTTATCACAAATTGCTTTTTTCATATCATGTACAGTTGAATAATAGTTTTCTTAGTCTATATTATGTAATTCATCTATAATTCTGCTGTATGTAAGCTATTGTATACAAGTGTATAAGCCAGTATATATTGTTGTAATCTACATTAATAAAGTACTCGATCAATCAATCATTCACAAATTGTCTATATTTCAAATAATCGGAGAAGTACGAGAAAATTCAATCCAATTTGGTAGCCGAGTCAATACACAATAGATTTCTGTAGTTTTCCTCATTCCCCTGACCCTCATGAAGATATTCAGCCAAGAACGTCCTTCTGCGATGTTCAAACGTAGGGCATCCGAAAAGAGCTTGGATGAGATTATTGTCAGCTAGTTGATTACACATGGTGCATATCTCCTCACTTGAGAAAGTCGCTGTGCGTGCATCCCTTATAGTAGATTAAAGAGTGGTTTGGTTGGGCTAATCTCAGTTGACTGATGAGGCGCATTTCCTATATTTCTTCTCCGAAGAAAGTATCGTTGAAGTATTGATCTATAGAATCAGAATTTTCAGAATCATTTATTCACTATTTATCCATTTTTTTTGTATAAAACACTATAATCATAATACAATTATGACATTGGAGGAAAAACTAGGCTGATCCTGTACTATTTCTCTCCAAAAATTTCGATGAAATGTTAATGTTGTCCAAAAGTTAAGGTTATGTAATCACACACTGCTTCGTCACTTGATTCTCAGTCCAGGAACAATGATTAGAAAATTTTGAACTTTGAAGGTTGATGTTATACTCTAAATGAATCATGGAATGTGAGAAATGAATCCAGTGAAAATTTGTTAGATTATTGACAGTGCGAAGTGAGGTCTAATATTCAAGTCAACGGTTTGGCATTCCTCTTAATGTTTAAATGTTTATATGTTTATATGTTGCGCATTTACGGTGAAACGCGGTAATAGATTTTCATGAAATTTGACAGGTAGGCCTATGTTCCTTTTTTAATTGCGCGTCGACTTATATACAAGGTTTTTGGAAATTTTGCATTTCAAGGATAATATAAAAGGAAAAAGGAGCCTCCTTCATACGCCAATATAAGAGTAAAAATCAGACTATAGAATATTATTCATCATAAATCAGCTGACAAGTGATTACACAGATGTTTGGAGAAGCCAGTCTATTGCTGAGGTACTTGTGGATGGGAATCAGGTACTTGTGGATGAGAATACTGTGTGAGGTCTACTACTGATCACAGAACTACTAGTTACAGGATTGAAAAGTGAATCTGATCTCTCAGGTGTATTGACTACCTTAATATTTATTACCCCAGTTGGGACTTGGAAAAGGTGAACTACCCACCCAGAAATTTCCAGAACCTTATCATCACGTAGATCTGCAAGTGTTTGAAGAGTTCCTCGGAATAGTTTGAACTCTCAACTTTTGAGAACATTGGGTTTTCTCTTACTCATTCACTTGAAACTCTAAAAATTGTGAACTTCCACTTTAAGTAAATATAAAAAATGTATTCTAATTAATTTGCACATAGTTGATATGAACCATATCAACTTATGGTTGTGTACAAAGTACAGGGTTAGCCAGTGAAACGGGAAGATTTTAATAAGTAACTAATATTCTAAGAAAATTAATTTTATTATTTACTTGTTATAAATAATAAGGAAAAAGGTAGCCATTTACTGTACAATAAGTAAAAGAAATATTTTTTGAATTAACTGGAATAAAAAAAATAAAGATGAGAACTCAAGATCGAGTGTTATGCATAGATTCCTTTTACTTAGTGCTATACCCGGAGCCGTGGGGTCCCATCTGACCGAATCTCAAAAGGTCGAAGAGTATACTTTCCCATATGGTCGAATCCCATCTAGCCGATGAGATTCGATCAATTGCGACAAACTACAACATTTTTCTTTCAAATGGGATTCGACTGTTTAAGAATCGGTCAGATGGGAAAATCAAATCTTCGACCTTTTGCGACAGTTGAGATTTTCGGCCAAATGAGATTACTATTAAAACTTTTCGATCATTGGGATTCGACCATTTGGGAAAGTATAAGTTTCAATTCTACCATTTGGGATTCTTCAATTTTCGATCTTTTGCGACAAAATAATAATTTCGACCAAATGGGATTCGGTCATTTGGCATGCCATCCCCGGAGCGAGGCTTCATAAGCGTTCTTTCAGGCGTTCTCAATGTTCCTTATCACATGGAATCAATAACTTGCTAATAGTAGGGCCAAGCCACACGAAGCGTTCAGGCGTTCTCAGACGAGTCGGCAGGGCAGGAAGCTCTCTGATTGTCTGATTGGGTTGGCCTGCCGACTCGTCTGAGAACGCCTGAACGGTTCGTGTGGCTTGGCCCTTACTATTAGCAAGCTATTGATTCCATGTGATAAGGAACATTGGATCGTTTTTTATAAATTGAGTCAGGGTATATCTTATATAGATTTTTATAATTTTTAAAATGTATTTTATATAGATAAAATTTTGGTAAATTTGTCAGGGCGGGCGGTCCTAAACCTCTGAGTACATTTAAAATATTAATTTTGGGTAGTTCACCTCACTCAGGCTTATGGCCAGGAGTGCGCATTTTATTTTGCACTTATTACTCTTTAGTTGATGGTTTTTTTATTTTATTAATCAAATGAAGTTATTTCTGTAATTATACATAAGGTAAATTATGCAAACAAACAATTATTATTTGTCATAGTTTTCCTATCCCGTACGTGTATAAACCAGTTCTTACCTTTATTATATTGTAAGGTCCACGTTATAATGACAGTATTTGATAAACTTTGGTTTTGCTATCCTTGTCTATCATTCGACAAAGCCGGTGGTACTATCCTTTTCCAGGACCATAACGATGCCAATTATGTTTTTGACGGTGTAGAAATATAATTAATTAATGCAGAGAATCGGTATCGCTATTCTTATATCTTTATCCACTGCCATTATAACGTGGACCTCACTATAGTATACATGATGAAATACATCAATCGAACACAATCACATGAGAGAAGTCCCTTTTATCACTATATTATGAACGACGAAATACATCAATCGGACACCACTATATGAGAGTGTCTCCTTCTTTATTGATGTGCAAAATAAATAAATTTTGAATTTGAATTGAAAATTTTCTTACAAGGAGTGAGAGTTCAACGCCATACATCATACAGCATAAAATGAACAAGTCACATTATTTTCGTTATGAAAATGTCACGTTTATAACGCTGATAAGTGAGTATCTCATAAGAATAAACATTATTCCGGGCTAGACAACATTTTGAGTCTCCACCTCACTCAATAACACTCACGAAACGCTTGAAAGAGTGCTGCGTTTAAGGAAACGCATGAAACGAGCATGCGTCAGTGGCAGCAACCTTAGCCTTTAGCAATGAATTTCCACTCAACCGACTTCTCGAATATCGATGGAGTGAGTCCATCCCATTCTGCACTTTTCCATCGGCAAAAATATTTTCGTAAGAATGCGCGGTCTTTCGTAAGTTATCTGGAGCGTGAAAACGCAGGCAGTCGACAAGATGTGCTGAAAAATCAGTTGCTGAAACGTGAAGTTCGGGGAGCTGGGTGGACATTTCGTCGCGGTCTTATTACGGGTAATAAAATGTGCGTTCCACGAATTCCGGATGCCTCTTTACGACTCGGACTGCTGATATATAGTGGAAAGAAGACACTCTCATGTAATGGTGTCCGATTGATGTATTTCGTCGTTCATAATTGACCGACCGAAGTGAGGTCTAAGATTCAAGTCGACGGTTAGGCATTTCTCTTAATGTTTAAATGTTTATGTTTTTATATATTTATATGTTGCGCATTTACGGCGAAACGCGGTAATAGATTTTCATGAAATTTGACAGGTATGTTCCTTTTTAAATTGCGCGTCGACGTATATACAAGGTTTTTGGAAATTTTGCATTTCAAGGATAATATAAAAGGAAAAAGGAGCCTCCTTCATACGCCAATATTAGAGTAAAAATCAGACTATAGAATTATTCATCATAAATCAGCTGTCTAGTGGACTAAAATACTACCCGTTCAAAAACATCGAACATCTTGAAAATTGTATCTTTCCATCAACGTTGTAGACAGTTGCAGCCAGACCTGATAACAGCGATATGGGGTACGATATAGGACAGAAAGCTCTATGTTTATTTAGGATTTTTTCTAGAAATTTTTAATTGATAAATTATTTATTAATTTTTGAGAAAACATAACAACAGGTCAATGTAACTTACTGAGCGCGAGGTCTACTGTTCACAGAACTACTAGTAATATTAGTGATAAAAGAGACTACTCTCATGTAATGGTGTCCGATTGATGTATTTTATCATATACCGAGGGTGTTTACACCCCTACTAATATACTCTAGGGTTGAAAACATATCTTAATATCATATTTAAATTGTCCGAAAGTCTTCAGCTACTCATACAGCGGCCATTATGCTTTTTTCACTTATTAATTTTTTTCTAAATAATGGTTCTACATACGAAATTGAAACTTTGCACAATCATTTATAACAACTAGACAAAGCTAATGAAAAATTATGATAGTTTTTCAAATCCGTAAAACTAAATGGCGGCCATTTAAATTTTTGTTTCTTCAATAAGTCAGAAACTGTTAGTTTTACAAAAAATACAAGAATAAATTTTTTAGTAAATCCAATTACCTATCAATTGATACCTGAGTTTTTATGGTTGGACCAGTATTAACTGGGATATGGCAGCCTTAGTGATGGGTGACCACTGAAAGTTTGTTGCAGTGCAAACCAAGGCATGCTAATAGAGTCGCCTCAATGATGCAACAATCTCTTGCATTGCATGTTAATTGACCGAACGAAGTGAGGTCTAAAGCTGCGTACACATATTCGCGCTTCCAACCAGCACCGAGCACACTCCTCCCTCGTACCGCCCTCGTACCGCCCTCGTACCACCATCGAACCACAGTCGCATCGCCCACGCACCCATCATGAACGTTATGGAAGATGTTAGATCTTCTCGCGTTCCCCGGTCGAACCACTGTTGCTCCCCGGTCGATCATCAATCGCTCTGCCGGAGTGACGTTCGGTTGCGGAGCAGAGCGAAAGTCTGTACGCACCTTAAGATTCAAGTCGACGGTTTGGCATTTCTCTTAATGTTTAAATGTTTATATGTTGCGCATTTACGGCGAAACGCGGTAATAAATTTTCATGAAATTTGACAGGTATGTTCCTTTTTTAATTTCGCGTCGACGTATATACAAGGTTTTTGGAAATTTTGCATTTCAAGAATAATATAAAAGGAAAGAGGAGCCTCCTTCATACGCCAATATTAGAGTAACAATAAGACTATGGAATTATTCATCATAAATCAGCTGACAAGTGATTACACAGATGTGTGGAGAAGCCAGTCTATTGCTGTATTTCCATAAGGTCTATAGTTTCAATCAGGTAATTGTGGATGAGAATACTACGTGAGGTCTACTGTTCACAGAACTACTAGTAGTAATTAGTAAGCGATTTTAGGTCATTTCAAACAATAAAATAACATTACACAACCCTCTAAAGTTGGGTCATTAACCACTAAAGCTGTCATATCTCAGTTAATATTCCACCAATTTGAAAAAAATTGGTACCAATCGATAGGCAATTAAATTTACTAAAACAAGTTATTCTTGCAAAGTTTTTATAAAACAATCGGTTTCTGAGTTATTTAAGAAACAACATTTCAAATAGCCGCCATTTTGTTTTATGAATTTGAAAAATTATCACAATGTTTTTGTAGCTTTGTCTAGTTGTTATAAATGATTGTGCAAAGTTTCAATTTTGAATGTTTAACCATTATTTAGAAAAAAATAATAAGTGAAAAAGCAAAATGACCGCCGTGAAAGTAACTAAAGACTTCCGGACAATTTAAATATGATATTTAGATATGTTTTTTACCCAGGAACAATGCCCTAGACTCCTAGAGTATTGGGAGTTCGTAAACACCCTCTGTATAATAGAGAGGTAAAGGAGACTCCTCGCATGCAATAGCGTCCGAGAGTGATGTATCTCATCGTCTATACTATAATAAAGGAAAGAACTGGCTTATACACGTACGGGATAGGAAAACTATGTTTAACGCATCATCACGTCTGAACTACTGGACTGATTAACTTGAAATTTGAATATAGATTCTTAATTAACAGAGAATGATTGTAGGCCTACTTTCAATTCTTCAAGATTCCATTACATCAAGTTTTCAGTTTGTCAAGTTTTAAAAAAGACCCTTGCGGAGCACGGGTTACCTGCCAGTAAAGAGATAAAGGAGACTCCTCTCATGTAATGGTGTCCGATTAATGTATTGCATCATTTATAATGAAGTGATAAAGGAGAATTCCCTTATTAAATAGAAGGAATTATTCCTTCAGCCCCTATCCGGTATTTGAATCATACTATTATATTATTATCCTTGAATTGCAAAATTTCCAAAAACCTTGTATATACGTAGACGCGCAATACAAAAAAGGAACATACCTGTCAAATTTCATGAAAATCTATTACCGCGTTTCGCCGTAAATGCGGAATATAAATATAAACATAAAAATATAAAAACATATGAAGAGAAACCGTCGACTTGAATCTTAGGCGAGCAATTTCCGTATATTTGTATTTTTATATCTGGTTATTTGTGCTCAACAGATCTCGAAAACGGCTCTAACGATTTACACGAAATTTGGAACATAGTGGGTTTATGATATAAAAATTCGATTGCACTAGGTTTCATCCTTGGGAAAACTCGCTGAAGGTCATTAAATGGATAATTCATCCTTGGCTGAAACAGCTGTGGATAGTAAAAAAAGAGTGAGCGAGTGAGTATGTGAAAAATCAAAATATCGCATCCCCGAAATTCATAAGATGACATATATAGCCAGCTGTGAAATATAAACACGATCATTTTAGAGAATAATTGTGTTTTGTTTATAAATAAATAAAAATAACGAGCGAAGCTCGGTGCCCCGATATTATATGTTTCATCAGAGACAAACGAATATCCTCTTTTGGAATATACTCCACAAAGTATTCCATTCTCTCTGTATCCATGTAAACCTTGCTCTCCCAATTCAGTGGTAGAAGTAGGCCATTATAAGAAATAGTTGAGCTTTTTCCAATAAGAGCTTTTCATTTTCAATTGGAGTCGGTACCGTATTTGATTTTCCTCCATTCCCTCACTGTTTCTAAGTCCTTCCGAGAGGCGGACTTAGCCAAAGTGGGATACTTGACACGAGTGCATTTAGAAAGACGGAGCTTCAAGAGTACTTATTCTTTTCGAAAAAAAGCACGAAAACATGTTCTTTGCTTTAAATACTACTTCTATTCATGTGTAGTGGTGAAATGAAATAGACTGGACAGTACTGAACTAGACGAACTTGTGGATACGTTTGTTAGCTGTTAGATTTCTGTTTTTGGAGAAGCTAGACTCAGCTTGGGCATTGAGATGTAGGCTACTTCTCATGCTAGTGAACTAGGCTTGCTTTTTCTAACGAACTCAATGGTCAGTTAGGAGTAAGTGTTTAATAATCAGCACTAGGCTACTTCTAGCTACTATTTCTTTAATTTTATTCTTAATTGATTCATACAACAAGTACATCATCAAAAATGATAGGGAGAGAAAAGAAAGGTTACCTTGTGCTATTTTTCTCCCAAATTTAGATAAGGTTACACATAGTCCAAAATAGGTCAAGTCTTTAGTTGTTCACTTCGCAAAATTTTCAGTTATAAATTTTTTTCACAAAGTAAATTATTAAATTTAGATGCTTCAAAACCAAACATTCTGGTCACCTACTACAACTATACTGTACTACGAAGGTTCTTTCCTGATATACTTTTTTGGAAGAATAGAATATAATATCGATTATTATTTAAAAGTTTAAACATTATTATTAATATTACATAAGATATACTGGAGCGGAATAACTTGCTATCACTTGCTATTATTGGAGCGGAATCACTGCTATCTGCCATAGAAGGCTGTGATCACTTAGAATTAGCAACTATTCTCATTGATTTTCCTATTATTCTATGAGCTCTATTATTTAGATTGACTTTATAACGAGAATCTTTTTATAAGGATATGGATGCAGTGAATAAAAGTAAATTCGTATGTCTAGGGATAATGGCCAAGTCATATACGTACAGTATTCAGTAATTCAGTGAATCCGCCCGCTTTGTATATCAGTAGTGACTTCTACAGCCCGTGATCAATACTTGAACCACTACCTCCTAGATTCACATGTAAATCTTTTCAAAAGTAAATACACAATGTAAATCTAGGTGGTAGTGTTTGACCGTAGAGGAAAGCTGGTGGAAAATCGTAAGTCAAATTCCTTTGGGTTATACATTGATATGGCTCATTCCATGCTGTAGCTGACAAAAAATTCTAGACTTAGTCCTAAACCAAATTCTTGACCTAGCAACTTAACCCAAACTAGACATAGTTTTTTTACAGTTTTACCAACTCGTAAGTATGGCATTCAACTATGAATGGTTAGGTTCCAACAAAAGTGTAATCGAATGATTGGAATCCCAATTTGGAAAGGCCCAATTCCTTATGATGCTCCTACACAAGTTTTATTAATTCGAGTAGAGAATCACTCCATCACATAGGAATAAACATGTTGACGAATTCAAATAAAACTAAAATTGATTACTATAATTCAAAAAATTGAAGAAGAATGGTTACCCCCTAAAAACGTTATAACCAAAATATATGTCAAATTAATTGTGTATCATTGAACCAATAATTGAATAAATAAAATGAATAAATTCTATTATTCGTCATCTTCATTCATTTTTGAACATTCATAGTTTTGAATGAAAAGTCTAAGATATTGTCACAAACCACCCATTTATTGACAGAAAGACCGGTTTTGGTTATTACACCATTGTCAATCTAACCATTGTAATAACCGAAACCGGTCTCTCTAAGTATCAATAAATCTGTGGTTTTTGACAATTTCTTAGTCTTTTTCATTCAATATGAATAATTACCACAATATCAACTTCTCAACTACACAAAAAGTGATTCATAATTTTGTTAGCGTGTTGTACAAGCCCCTAGTCAACGAGCGCTATAATATTTACTACATATTTTTATGAAAAACATTATTATTTATCTGCATATTTATAGAAAACTAGAACTGCCTACTAGCTGTGTAAACACAGCAGAATAACTTACGCCCATAGTTTGCTACAATAGCTGTGTCTTGTGGTGAGGTAAAAGATAGTACAGCCTGTTCTTACTTCCACTGAGTAGCATCTTCTTAGCATGGAATAGTTCGCAGGTACTATAGCAAAACGCACATGGTGTACAGGTATTAAACTCAGCTAACAGAGGTACTATGGCATATAGTACAAAGTATACAGGTATATATTGTAGGTAGCTGTGGCTGTGAACTTGTACCGAGTGAAACAATAAGCAGTGCATGTAGAAGTGCTTTGTTTTTCCCATTACCTTGACTGCCGGACCCCGCAATTAGGCTGGAATGTCTGAACAGCAGAGTGTAGTTTTGCAGTGTACATCTGCTACATCTACAAGTCTGGACTCATTTATTAATTCGGAGTCTAATTAAAATGTCATTCGAAATGTATTATTACCGTGTTACAGTTGTAATGCTAGATTATGTGAAATGGCACTTGTTTGTTGTAATTTGTATTTGTGAATGTCTCCATTTTAATGTTCTCTCACATTGTGCTCAAATTGTAGCTTTGATTTTATTATATTCCATTCATTTGTCCAATAGTGAATCTGTTCTAACAGTCTAACTGATTCTTTTCATATTTATTATCTTCTTTCTTCTTCTTCTTCTTCTTTTCTTCTTCTTTTCTTCTTCTTCTTCTTCTTCTCTTTTCTTCTTCTTCTTCTTTCTTCTTCTTCTTCTTCTTCCTTCTTCTTCTTCTCTTTTCTTCTTCTCTTCTTTTTCTCTTCTTCTTCTTCTTCTTCTTCTTCTTCTTCTCTTCTTCTCTTCTTCTTCTTCTTCTTCTTTCTTCTTCTTCTTCTTCTCTTCTTCTTCTTCTTCTTCTTCTTCTTCTTCTTCTTCTTCTTCTTTTCTTCTTCTTCTTCTTCTTCTTCTTCTTCTTCTCTTCTTCTTCTTCTTCTTCTTCTTCTTCTTCTTCTTCTTCTTCTTCTTCTTCTTCTTCTTCTTCTTCTTCTTCTTCTTGTTGTATTTATCTACTTCTATGTATTTGTCGAGGGTGAACAATATTAATATCATTTCATAAAGTGAGCTGTTGTATTGTATCCGAACAATAACTATTCATTTAGTGTTTTTTATCATTCTTTTGCATGATTTTGAGTTTTTATAAACGCTGTGGCTACAGTTACGGTAACCGTAACTCCATTCGCGTTCCGGTAAACATTTGCGCAGGCGCGGCTACCGCTATTTACATGTGCATTGTGGTGTTGATGGTTTTTGGTGACATGGTTATGATAACCTATCGTTTCAATGAAGTTAGTTAGAAATAAGTTAGTTAATAATGAAGTTAGTTAGTTACTTAGAAATCATAACCATGTGCCAAAAACCACAAGCACCACAATGCACATGTAAATAGCGGTAGCCGCGCATGCTCAAATGTTTACCGGAACTCGATACGAGCTACGGTTACCGTAACTGTAGCCACAGCGTTTTATAAAGTACTGTACTTCCTTTTTCCTACAGATACCCTGAAAAGTGACCATTTGTGCACTGATTGCAGGCTGCAAAGAATCACTTTTCCGCACTAGTGCGCAAAGTGAGTACTTTGCGTACTCCAGATTTGCAGCATGACAACGCAAAATACTTAGTAGGTTATATGGAGCAACAGTGCAGCAAAATCAAAATTAAGTTGGTAACAGTGAGTGCTGTGGCTGCTATAGTGAGCAGAGGTGCAACGAAGCACAACGCGCTAATTATTAAGTAGATATTATAACCAAGGACAACGACAGCACAGTGCCACCACAGCACACACCACACAGCTGCCCCCCGCCATTCAAACACTACTACATTATTCAGGCAATTTTACCATAATTACCCACTTTTCATATTCAATGGTAACTGTAGGAAAAATTTAATGTGAAATACGTGCGCAAAGTTCGTTTGCTGCACTCAAGAAACCATTCCGCCCTCGCCTACGGCTCGGGCGTAAACGTTTCTTTCGATGCAGCAAACTGTCACTTTGCGCACTAGTTGCACAAATAACTATTTTCATCTCCCGTACTCAGTTTGAAGAAGAACTAATATATTTCAAACAACAAAATCTGAATAAACTGTTCTGGTATTTTGCTGTTCCAGTTGGAAACTGAAATTACTTTCGAACTACCGATGTATTCCAATTCAAACTATATATCTTCACTTCAAGGACTAGGTTTATTAATTAACCTGTTCCGGTGCCCATCTCTTCCTTGGCCTCCCTACATCTCTTTTTCCTGTAGGTCTATAGTTTTGGACTACAACGGGAATTTCTCCAGGTAGCATTTATTCAAAGACTGCACCAATTGCGTCTATTTGAATAATTCTTTCATGTAAAGTATCAAATTTGGGTAGATAAAAAGCCCTAACAGAAACAGTAATAGGTCTGAAAATAAAGTAACTGGCTAATATCGCCAAATAGATAATAACTAAGATTAGATAGCATCAGCCTGTTCTGGCTAAATGGTACAAAAACCTAAAAAGGATTTGAAGGAATTTTATTGCTCATAAATAGATTATTATATAAAATATTGAAGATTGAGGTTAGGTACATGTATTCACGGATCGGTGACCTAGAGATCGATCAAATCGAGAAACGTAGAATCTGACCAAAACCCTTGGCAGAGCTCTACTGCAATCAAATAGTGTGCAATGTGAAAAAACACCTGTTCACGTGGCTAATTATTAGGTAGCATGAAATTAATATTCATGTATAGAATATTAGCTAGCATGTAAAGAGCATAACAAATAAACCAGATAAAAATAATTAATGTATTCAGGAAATAAGAGGTACCAGGCGCATGAATACCGAATAAAATTTGCATGCACCAATAGTAAAATGGCAGTTAATAGGCGGCAATGTAGGCCAATTCAAAAATATTTATATATATTTCTATAAATGTTCGGAATCTATGTTGAATTGTTGTATAGTCTATGTTATCGATATGGCTCGAAAGCAAAGAAATTATTAATCATACAATCTAAGCAATATTTGGTATTTTTTGTAAGATCTACTTGAACCTAAATGGCGGAGGACTAAGATATTTAAATTTTATGCTAATTTGAAAGTCGGAAATAAGATTTGTAAAATTGAGAAAGGAGAACCAGCACTCGCCAACAAAATGCCACCATAAGAGGATCCCAAACATTTTAGAGCGTAGTACCTTGATAATGATTTTGTAAAAGTTAAAGTTAAAGTAAATTATTAAATTTCTTAAAAGACTCGTGATGCTATTGTGAAGCAGAAGTCACTTTCATTTTTAATAAAATTTATAACCCCTTGGAAGAGACGATTCCGGCTACATATTCCCGGACCACATGGAGTTGGATCGACATCGGCGGATTACAAGAAGATTTTCGACACGTGAGTGATTAATATTGAATTAGTGATGGGCGCCCTAGTGCTTCGAATTAATCTAATGATCAAAGCTAGCTCGCCGAAAGGGTTTTTATTATAAATTAAGAAATTAATAAGAGTAATACTTGCGCAAGTAAAATAGTATTAAAGGTATTATTTGAAAGAAAAATATAGATCAATATTTCAGAAATTTCTATAAATCAAAGAAGTACAACATCTAGGCTATCAAAACATATGCATATGATATTTAATTTTTGCAATATAATTTGCGATAGTTTGTTATAGCTCTAATTCACTAGATGAATGGCTCTACCTATTCCGTCAGGTGCCGAATCTTGCACCCGAGATAAAAATATATATTCGATACAAAGAAATCTGCTAAGCACCAGAGATTTTTATATATATATATTTGGATTATTAGTGGCTAATTTATCAAGCTGATCTTAAAGCACATATTTTTTAATTGAATTGTCCAAGTCGACAAGTATTAGCAAGCGCATATTGCAGCTCATGCAAAAGAATGCATATGATTTTAATATAAAGGCACATGGTAATGATTCGTGCCATAAATCTAGAATATAGAATTTAGCCTGTGATATTTTATTGATTTCAATTATGTTCTATTTTTATATTATATTTTTTATCGCTCTTTATATTTCTTGCCTCGATTATTTTTTGCATTATTTGTGTAATATATGTATGAAACGTTTATGGTGTGCAAGTTATTTATTATTCCTCATCACTATTGTATAAGTATCATATTTATATATATTTATTTTTTATTTGAATTACAAGAGTTATAGGAGAAGCCATACCTAGGCCTATCAAGTTTTTAAGACTGAATACTATCAGAAAACCACGACCTAATTATATAATTATATCAAATCTCATGCTTTACCGACTGATGCCAAGCAGGAGGCTAATCGTTATTTAAATATAAAGAATAACGTGACAACATAAATATCTGTATCATAATATGTTACATAATTACCAAGATAGTTGAAATTTTTCACTTGTTCTATTAATTTTCCGTTCAATCCTATTTTGGTTGTGATTGGATATTTTTCTTTGAATGCCATTGATTTGGTTTCTATAACTGATATTCTCAAATTGTAATTTGAAACTATATAATAGAACTATATTCTAAATTCTATATATTTATTCTATATTTTCTAGTTCGAAGTATTAAATAAACTCATAAATTAATAACTATATTACATGAAAATATGTTTGCGAGGGTCCACAATATCATCTTGATATTTCAACTGTCCAAAACATTGGCAGTCAAGCATGTGATAGTAATCGATATCATAACAGTATAAATTTATCAATGAACCAACGTCCTCTTTCTTCCGATAAGAGTCACCAAGGAAACTGAAATACATTACGAGAAGAAAGGAGCAACGATAATCAATATTTCAACAGCATTGATAAATTTATGCATCAACAAAATGACCTGTGAGATCGGACGACCGCAGAAACCTCAGATATGTGAACATTACTTCTTGTGAAAAAACAATGAACAGTGTGGTAGTGATCAAGCTCAATTAACTCGAGTGGAAGAATCTACGCTCGGGAAAATCACAAGGTTTCGGAAAATAGGTTGGAAAATTTATTATCTCCTCGGCATTTTCCAGTTGTTGGGCAGGTTCGACACGAGATGCACATCTCACTTTCTTCTTCTTCTCCTTTACCTCCTTCTTCGTCCTCTGTTCTTCTTTTCACTCTCATTCGCAAATATTTCTCGTGCAAACAGCATCCCATCTCACCATATCTGCTTCTAGTCTCTCACATTTATGCAATATTTTCACTTCGTGAAATTTGTTCGAGTCACGCTTCGGTTGCTGTTTGCTCAGGAGACTTCGTGACTTTCCCTCGATCGGCTTTATGGCTTTTTACTGGCTTTTCTCTTCTTTATTCTAGTTTCTGGTCTTCATCTTCACAACTGGAATCCTCTCCATAACTTTGTCAGAGCAGTCTGTCCATAGTAATAAGGCTGGATCAAATCTGATCTCATTTGTAAGCTTGGCGTATTCTGTGTGAAGTCTGGAGGGTTTCTTGTGGTAAGTCTGGGACATGTTGGGATGAGCGTAGGATTTTCTCGAACTTGAAAAAAGTTAACCTTTTAATATAGTATCCACAGGTATTTAGGTATTATAAGTCTCAGATCCATTTAGGTAGCCAGCGTTCTCTCGAACTTGAAAAAAGTTATCCTTTTGATATAGTATCCACAAGTATTTAGGTATTATAAGTCTCAGATCCAGTTAGGTGGCCAGCTTTTTTCGTACAAGAATTCACAGTACTTAAAGTATTATTTGGTGTTTGAAGTATTTGATGTTTTGTATTTTGATTTATTCTATGATTGTGTTGAATCAAATAAAATTATTGATTGATTGATTTACAGTCTCGTACTAAAGTAATTTCAAGTACAGTATTCAGGTATCATAAGTGTCATTCAGTTGGATCGGTCAAGTTGTCCTGATTTGTCTAGTATCAAAATGGAGACCACTTATTTGCTTATTTGCGGTATCACTATTTGCTGATTGGCAAAGAATTCGAAATGACGATCACTCGTCAGTTCTGTCTCCTGATTGGTCAAGAATTCAGAATGATGATCTCTCTTTTGTTCTGTCTCCTAATTGGTTTGAATTCAAAATGGCTACCACTTATCTGTTCTGTTTCCCAATTGGTAGACAATTCGAAGTAGCAACCATGCATTGAAGGAAGGTGGCTTGACATCTTAATTTTTATTGATTGATTCTCATTTTTTAAAACTTGAATTAATAGTCTAACTAAAAGAGGCTTAGTCTCTCAATCATTCAAAATTCATTCAAACATTACCTATAGTTCATGTTTAATGAATCTTAGTATAGTGTGTCACCTGGTCATATGGGACATATATATGAATCATATATTTATCTCATATTGATCAGGATTTTAGAGTTTTAATTTAGAAAAGTTTAATGAACAATGTTTTTGTCTTTGAACAATTTTTGTCATCGACAGAAAGATTGTTTATTTCATTTGTTATCAAAATTATTGTAGCTTCTCTTTTGTTTTTGATAACAAACGTGCTCGCTTGTGCGACTGATAAAAATATGTATTTGAAATGGCTTCATGTTTGGAATTGACTGAGTTATATATTAATACCCAAAAATTTTACTTTTGTGTGTGTGTGAGCTCGTTCGATAGGACTGTGAGTAAAGTCCGGCTGTTCTGGTGAAGGGGATAGATTTTGTTCTTGTTTTATAATACAGTTTTCCTGTCACAGTTCGGGCAGTTTAAAGAGAATTGTAGTATTGAATAGGAAGGGATCTGAACCCACTCCATTAGATCAGTTTTTTTTTTATTTTTAATTAATAATTAAACGTCGCGTTTCAACCAGTGGATGCCAAATTGGGAAGCCATTTTCATAAAGGTAGGTGATTACTGAGTCATTGTTTTAAATGTTTCATAACCACAACAAATGAATCTTCACTAGCAGCAAAGCGAGTAGCCCCTCGCCCCTCAAATATTCATCTCATTATTATTATTTCCAATTATAATTCTAATTTTGTACAAATAATTTATTTTTTTTGTTTTAAATATCAAAAACCTGTACGATCTTTTCTTGTGTTTTTTTATTTCATTTTCCCACGCTTACATATTTGGTGTAGGCGTCCCTGCTTACAAGTGTTAATACAAATTCTTTTATTCTCGCCGGCTTTCACTATTTTAATAATAATAATATTCGTATGGCTTTTATTGGTGGGGAGTGAACATCCTGAATGGAAGTTCCATCTCGCCTGATTATATCATTGAAACCGTAATGGGCCATACAACTGTCATACTTCAACCGGGACCAACAAACAAACGTGCCCATAACACTACTTTCAGTCCTGATTTTGGAAGTTTGATACTTTCCAATTGTTAAGTGACTAAAGATTAGATCTCGAGTTCAGTCATATTCATAAACAATTCTCAACAACTATTGTTTAGTTACTCATGAACCAAATGCTAAAATCTTTCTTATTCTCACCCCAACACATATTATTATTGTGGGGTATCATAACTGGAACTAAATTTATTACTAGCAACTTCTTTTTTAAGAGTAAGATAATTATATGTAATACTAATTTAAATGGGAAACACGAAAAAAATGGATGAAAAACACTTAGAAATCTACATTTAGAATTTTTCGGTGGCTAGGCCAACCTTTCTCAACCGTCTACAGATTGATCAACACCGAAAATTTCCGCACAATGTGAGTTTCTAAGTGTTTTTCATCTATTTGTTTCGTGTTTTCAGTTTAATTAGTATTATAAAACTGTGTGTTTTCTGTTATGTGCTACAAATAATTATTATGTATATGTATTTGTAAATAAACTCCTCTGGTTGCAATTCATTGGCAATCAGAGAAATTTTTATTAATGTTTTATTTTATTCCGTTGCTAGTTGCTAGGGGACCAAACTGAAGTCAGCATCCATTTTATTTGAAAATACACATATTTGAGGGTAGCAGGAACTACAACCTATTATTGCCCTCATAACGCACACTGAGCAGTACAATAAAAAAACACAATACATGAAAAAGAAAAATTATTCATTTATAAGTAGGCTATTCGACAAAAGTCCACTCAGTGACATCATAGAGAAATAATAGCGTAAGTAGATATCCCATGGTATAGGGCGTTTATGTCGCAACTTTTACTGTTATCTCAAGCCGATCACTGTCGATTATTGTCGATTTTTATTGTTTTGACCGGGTAAGAGTGTATGAACGGCACAATATGAGAGACTACCAGCGTCATAAAGCTCCACGGGAAAGAACTACGTGGACTATAGGCTTGAGATAACAGTAAAAGTTGCAACATAAACGCCCCATACCATGGGATATCTACTTATGCTATTGTTTCTCTATGGTGACATGCTGTACCGCTCCAAAGTCTAAACGTGAAGGTAGATAGATGGATCAATACCCATGATCATAGGCAAAATACAGGAAAGAATATATTCCCTGGATTATGTGATCGCATGAGTCTGTGGAATTGGGTCAAGTGTTCTGATGCTCTCTGGTTCAGGAAATGAGAGTTCTGTGCTGATGGCTCCGTATCACTCTCTCCCTCTCTTACTATCTATCTCTTTTCCTCCATCATTCTCATCCCTTATGTGCTGATGAGCTGATTGCCTTCTTTATCAAGGTAGATTTGGTTTGCAGACTGGAATGTGAGAAGGAACTACAACATAGGATCATCATACACAGTTCACTGTAGAATGGTATTGATACCCTATATAGTACATTAGAAGTCACGTTGAACTATTTATTCTTCTATTAATTTATTTATACATTTATTACTCATACAGTTATGATTCGGAGAGATCAAAATACTAATACCAATACTAATTTACTGAAGTCTTCCAAAATACAGGAATTTGCCCCATTTCATCTAGCTCGGTAATAGTATATTTCGCACCTAGGGTCGAAAATTAGACTTTTCCGGCTCGAAATCGGTTTTAGAAAAGATTGAGAGCCGGAAAAACATTTTTGCCCATGGTGCAAACGCTATTCTTCGCCACACAGAAAAATAACAATATATATATAATATAATTGTTTACTAAGCACTTCCGAAAGCAGAAGTGAAAGGTCATAGCTCTAGCAAATCTGAGGAATCTGAATATCAGGAAATTGTCCAAGTATTTTTATTTTTTATTCTGATTTGTCTAAATAACCTAGAAGATTATGTACAATTATGTGGGAGGTTGAGTTTATACTTTTTTTTTCTTTCAAATGACAATAAGATGATATTATTATAAATGTTTTAATTATTGAATAATGAACACAAATAATGAAAAGTTTTTTGATCAGCTGGTTTTTGATCACCTTTCTTAGTTCCATGTTAGCGGCTGGAAAGGGTACTCTTTCCGGCCTAGGCCGGAAAGAAACCTGTTCTGACGTCAGACGAGAGTCGTCTGCAAACAATGTCTTTCAGATCTACGTAGGGACTGGAAAACAGCTGCTTTCTGTGCAGTGTGGCAAAAATATATTATTTGAACATGGTCAGATCATTAACGATTTACAACAAGTGCACTGGAACATATGAGTATGATTTCTATGGTGATAGTTACCATCGATAATTCCAGTGCACACTTGTAAAACTTATCCGGCTTGATCATGTTCAAATGTCTTCTACGAGCTTGGTGAAACTGGGCATATGTCTTCACATTTTAAATATAATTCGTATAGAAATGCAAAGCTAATTGATCGTGATTTAATGAACTGTATTATTGATAAAAACAATATTAGAACATGAAGTGTTTTACATTTTCCCTTACAAGCTCTATCACTTTAGTACTATATACCTATGCCAGCGCACAAACCTAGGTTTTGCTGGCTTTGTCAGATAGAAAACAAGTTATTTTTAATTTAAGAGTTTATGTGTTATTGGGATCTTATTATGTATTTCTTGCTTGTCTATTATTTTTATGTTCCATAGTCTTCATTGTATTGTTTTCAATTTGACAAAATAAATTTGAGTACCAAGTAACTTTTTATTTGAAACATTTCAAACAACTAGTTTCGGCTTACTATGGCCATTTTAAAGTTTAAAATTTAAAAGAATGCGAAACTAGTTGTTTAAAAATGTTTTAAATAAAAGGGTACTTTATGTTTTAATATTGTTTTTAATAAAGAACCACATACAAGTGAAGTAATTTCAAATGTATTATTGTATAACTGTATTATATACTGAAGTTGCAGGTACTACACACCGAACATTCTACACATAGCTACACTAACTATGTCATGCAAGATTCTTAAATGCAGATGTTTCGCATTAGTGAGTCCGTAATTGGTTGAAGTTTCTTTAACGGATCTCCCATTGACAGACTAGGAACAATGAAATTTCTGCTTTTTTATTGGTTGGTTGGATTATCTGTTACCGGACTCCCATTGGTTGACTTGACGATGCTTATCTGCTATCTCATTGGCTGCTTCTGATTGGTAGAGTATCTAGTTACTAGGATCCTCTTAGCTCTTGACTTGACGATGGAATTGCTACTCTCTCATTGGTAGGTTTGTTTCGGTTGAGCTTCCACTCACACATCTTCCTTGACTGACGCCATGACAACGAAATCACTACCCTGTCATTGGTCAGCTTAGGATTGATGAAATTATCTCTTACTCAACTCTCATTGGCTGTCACCATGACAACAAAATTGATACTCTTCCGTAGCTTAGGTTGTGATTGGTTGAATTTCCATTCACTCAACTCTTCGGCTGTTGTATGACGACACTAACGCTCTAATTTGCTAGCATTCTCTAGAAAAACCAATTAAATGTCTCTAAGAAATTATCACTTTCAGCTGTTCCAATTTCAAAATACTTTTCCAATTCTTGTGTGCCCAAGAAGTAATAATCATTCAAAGAATCTCTATTGAAATTCTTACAACAAAAAATAATATGAACACTCTACAAAGATAAATTAGTAATTATCTATACAGTTATATCCTACAGTAATAGCCTTCACGCCGTCTTTCAATGCCCAGTTATTATTGTAATATTTTATTTATTTATCCATTTATTGTACAAAAACACTATAATCATGACATTGGAGGGAAAACTAGGCCGAGCCTGTACTATTTCTCTCCAAAAACTTTGATTAAATGTCAATGTTGACCTATAAGATTGAGGTTATGAAATCACACACTGCTTCGTCTTTTAATTAGATCTAGATTAAATTAATAATCGACACAAGCTCTTATCTCTCTTTCTGTATAAAGGATTCCCAATCTACATTGAAAAATAATTAAATCTCACACAAACAGACCATCCAATTTTCTTTCTTTCCGACTGGAAAAACCAAGCCTAGCGAAATGTAGTCTACCTAACGCTGATAAGATGATATCCTTCTCCAATCTCCTTAGATTCAATTTTCGCAAAATGATATGTGCTCCAGCTCCAGTCTATTTTCTCTCTTGGTGGTTGGGCGTACTCGAAAATTGGGAAAAAGTCGATCGGATTTTGTCTCTCTTGTGAGCATAAATCCTGCTGAATAAAAACACGAGAAATCCTTTCCAAATAGCGATGCTTTGTGATAGGACACAGCTGTTCCTACAATGCCGGGTCGTAAAAACGCCGGCTTGTAGTTTCAGTTCTATTTCTATGGTTTCTATGGGATACGTCATCTTGCTACATCATTCTGTAACATGCGATTCAACTCGTGATGGAATTCTCATTTCACATTTATTTGTTCCATCACACTATCAGTGATAATAATATAGATGTATTTACTAATGTCCAATAGGGAAATCATGTTTTATATTCGTTCATTAATCTCATAATGCAACTGTTGAACTCCATCCAGTTTAATGTCTTTTTTTTGTCTTTTGTCTTTGTTTTTTCTATGCAAATGACTCTTTTGGTTATCCTTTTCCTGACTCTTTTCCTGTTCCGACACAAGCTCTCTCTCTTTTCAAATACATTTGGAAGTGCATATCGTATGTAGTATTGTTGATGTGTTAGTAGTGTTATGTCTAGTTTAGAGCATTAGAGTGGACATTACTTTATAACTCTTAAATTCATTTGAAGTCATTGAAGTCACTCAAGTCATTGAAGAAACGAGTCACTCTATTTCTATCAATATTCAGTATTAATTTGTATTTCACTATAACACTCAAGAATTAGATCTAATTCGAGAAAATAAAATAAAATTCAACCGTCACTCCTTTTCTAGCGATAGCCTGTAGAGATCATCAACGCTTTTATAGGGAATGTCAAAATAATTGACTCCGTGTCAATTGTGGCTGAATTTGAAGAACATTTTTGTCAAAGTTTTTTCTCATCGAAACTCACTTGTTAATAACCTAAGATATCAGTCATATAAGTTCATCATTTCGATGATAACTAATAAATTAGTTTGAATCAGGGAGATAACAAAGTTCTTAACTTTGATTCATTGGCTCGGTTGCACAAATTCGTGTAAATTTTAATCGTGATTAAATGCCACAAGAACCAATCGTAAAAGCTAATACAATTATGGTGCAATGGACAAAAGAGAACAATCAGTTACAAAAATGAAGAAATATAATCAGGTTAATTAAGAAATATAATTATTGTTATTGATTGTGTTTTATTGTATGTAAAGGATTATTTTTATATATCCCTCAAATAGCTTACAGCTAGAGGGATACTATCGCACTATTGTAATACTCAAATAAGTAAATAAATGAATGAATGGTACTCGAGACATTCAATCATGATTGAAATTCTACAGGGTTTAATGCAACCGTAACATTAACTTTGATTCTGTAGCCTCACACCTCTATAGTAAATAATCTTTTCGATTCATCCAGCATCTGATTAGAATATAGTATTTACAATCCAGTCCCATATAAACACACTAAACACTAACTAAATACATCGGCAAGGTGGGTTTGAATAGTATATCATATTCAGTTCACATTTCTAGTACATTATATCCTTTGATTCATTCAGCTTCGGAAACTTGTGAATCAGATGTAATCTATATAATAAGAGAGAGTAGGGTTGTGTTTGTTCGTTTGTTCGTTTGTTCGCATCAAAACATGTCAACTTGTGGATTGCATACTGGAAAAACGGGAATGATTTAGATCTCCAAATTTTGAACATAGATTCTAAAAATATCAATCTCGTGCACCTGGAAGCCCAAATTTCAATTTTCCTTCTAGATTTTTCATAATTAATGTTCAAAATTCATTAATAGTACATACAATTTCATAAAAAAATCATCAAATCATATGGTGGAATTAGAAAATATTATTATACAGGTATACAGGTGTAAAGTAGTATAGGGAAATTATGTTTGACGCATCATCACGTCTGAACTACTGGACTGATTAACTTGAAATTTTGCATATAGATTCTTGCTTAACCGGGGATGGTTACAAACCTATTTCAAATTCTTCAATATTTGATTACATCAAGTTTTCAGTTCAGAACATTTCTCTTAAAAGGGTAATTAGAAGATAGGTAAGACTAGGGATCCTTTTCGAATGATAAAAACAGGTTTTCCGTCACACCCAAATTTTTTCCGCCATTTTGGAACCACCACTTTGAATTCAACTTCTTTTTTTAATTGAAAGGTGGTCATATGATAGGATTTCCAGAGAAAAGGTATGGTGAAAACCACATATTGATATCTCAAACCTTTCAAAATTTATTTTCATTCATTTCCTTTATTATAGTATAGAAGATGATAGATAAATGGATGATATATCCATCTATCTATCATCTTCTATACTATAATAGAGGAAAGAACTGGCTTAAAGACGTATACACGTGTAGAGGATAGGGAAATTATGTTTGACGCATCATCACGTCTGAACTACTGGACTGATTTACTTGAAATGCAGCTTATAAATTCTTAATCAACCGAGGATTCTTATAGGTCTATTTTCAATTCTTCTGGATTTCAGTCAAGTTTTAAAATAGACCCTTGCGAAGCACGGGTTATCTGCTAGTCTGTAATATAACAAAGTTAATCTTCTTCCGATCCCAATTCCCTTATATTTCACACTATATTCTCTCTTCTGACTCAATCACTTGATTAGAATACTTGAAAACAGTCAATCTTGAACTTTTTAATGTCCACATTCATGAGAAAGTAAGATAGCAAGATAGTAGTGTCTAGGAGTTTGAGAATTGAACCATGTTCATTGTACCATTTTTACATTTTAATGTGCATTAAAATTCGGAAAGGGAACAGTTTTGGGCTAGGCCTGTTGGTCCTTCTCTGATCATGTACAGATGAGTGTGTATTATATGATGTTTGATGTATGCTGTGTGGAATGTTGAATGATTGAATATATTATCTGATACATCCACCAATGATAACTTATCAATTAAACCAAGTCTGCGACAAGAATTCAAATTCGATTTTCCGATGGGAGCATGTCTGTTATCAACTACTCCAATCCATCCATCATTTAATTAGGATAATTAGAAGCGATACAACATATCAAACTAGATACATTAATGAGGAAGTTAGTTGATAAAATTGTCGCTGATGGAAGTTCAAACTGAAACCAAAGAGCATTAAATGAAGAGACATGTAGTTTGTCTGTGGCGCTTCACCGCGCCCTCGAACTAACCTAATGTGACTGCTCCTGGTGAAAAGAGTTGATTTATCATCCCCGAGCCGAACGGAATTAGGAGTGAAGTTCGAAGAGAGGAAGAGCGTGATAGTGATCGAGAGAGGGAGTGTGAGAGAGATAGTGTGTGTGTATGTATGTGTGAGAGAGAGAGTGACGTATGTCACAGACAGGGAGTGAGAGAGTGATTGAAAGAGTAGTCTGAATCGGAAAGTGTGTCCACAGACTTCCCCGTTCGACTTTGGTCGTTTCAGAAGAGTAATGATAGCATTCGAACTTGCTCTCCATCACTATGCGTGTTTTACACCTTCAAATAGAGCCGTCTGTCGCCAGTCGAGTGTGAGGAGGTGAGGTGTTGCCAGATAATGTGGCCCTTTTGAGTCAGTATGTCACTGACAACGTGAACTAGGAATGTTTGAGAACGTATTGAATGTATCCGTTCATTTGAATACAGTATTCAAATAGTGCTTCATTTTGTTCAGTTTGAATTCGCACTCAGTCTTTCGAGTCTTTTTCGAAGGTTATCCATCCACTAGTAATCCTAACCTTTCAAACTAGTTATCACTGGGAGAGTAGGAAATTAATTGACCGAGCGAAGTGAGGTCTAAGATTCAAGTCGACGGTTTGGAATTTCTCTTAATGTTTGAATGTTTGAATGTTTAATTGTTTAAATGTTTATATTTTTATATGTTGCGCATTTACGGCGAAACGCGGTAATAGATTTTCATGAAATTTGACAGGTATGTTCCTTTTTCAATTGCGCGTCGACGTATATACAAGGTTTTTGGAAATTTTGCATTTCAAGGATAATATAAAAGGAAAAAGGAGCCTCCTTCATACGCCAATATTAGAGTAAAAATCTGATGTGGTGCACTCACACAACTTTCCTTGCCGTTATGAAAATTGATCACCTGACGCTAGTGTTCCCGCGCATCTCAAGTCTACTATTCGAAGATTTGAGCCAGCTGGTGACAGGGTAATAACGCTGGAGACACACATGAGGTCTGCCATCTCTTCATAGTGAATGATTTAATAGAATCAACAATAATTTGCAATTGAATAATCACATTTTCTCGAATTTAAAGCTTATTTTCAATTTTAGGCGAAAATGTTACTGAACATTAATTGTAGAGATTTTCATGCTCAATCTACTCCACTTGATTTTTTTTTGTTCCAATTGTATCTGAAGCCTCATAATTGGGAATCTATCTCCATTGATGGGGCGGAGCTCCTGAAATTTTTACAGATATGAGACTTGTGGCAGTTGATAGAGCTCGATGACTATTTTAGGTATCAAATTGATAAAAATCGTTGAAGCCGTTTCCGAGAAAATCACGAAAAACCCTGTTTTTGACAACATTTTCGCCATTTTAGCCGCCATCTTGAATTGCATTTGATAGAAATTGTTCGTGTCGGATCCTTATAGTGAAAGGACCTTAAGTTCCAAATTTCAAGTCATTCCGTTAATTGGAAGATGAGATATCGTGTACACAGACGCACATACACTCATACACACACATACACACACACATACAGATCAATACCCAAAAACCAGGACCTTGAAACGTATAGAAATTTAGAAATTGGGGTACCTTAATTTTTTTCGGAAAGCAATACTTTCCTTACCTATGGTAATAGGGCAAGGAGAGTGAAAATCAGACTATAAATTTATTCATCATAAATCAGCTGACAAGTGATTACACAGATGTGTGGAGAAGCCAGTCTATTGCTGTATTTCCATAAGGTCTATAGTGTCAATCAGGTACTTGTGGATGAGAATACTGCGTGTGGTCTACTGTTCACAGAACTACTAGTGTAAGATACATCTTTAGATTCACTCAATAAAATACTCGAATAGTACCGTATTCTGTTGAGTTTGATTCACCTTGTTTTCTCAGTAAATTTTATATATGTCACCAAGAACGTAGATGGTGTTAGAAAATGTATTCATGTTTTGAATGTATCCTTTCACTTGAATATAGTACTCAAAAAGTGCTTTATTTTGTGGAGTTTTGATCCCCACTTGGTCTCGAGTCTTTTTCTAAGTTTATTCATCCACTAGTAGTCTTATCCTTCCAAACTAGTTATCACTGGAGAATGAGATATTGATGTAAGATGAAGTAGTACATCCATAGTTTCCTACAATAAATTCTGTACTTTGTTGATTTTGAATTAGTTCTCCAATTAGGCATCAATTATAATCCAAGCTATTTTATACTTAAACTTAGTCCTTTTGAAACCAGTTTTTGAAGGAGAAATTGGAGAATTGATGTAAGATACAGTGCATGATATCATGTCTAGATAATAGTTACATCTTTAAAATCATCTCCACATTCATGCAGTTAGATTCATGTAGTCCTAATCTTTCAAACTAGTAATCACTGGGAAAGTGGGATATTGATGTGAGATGAAGTAGTACATCTATAGATTCCTTCAATAGAATACTGTACTTTGTTAATTTTGAATATCTCTCCCCAGATTATTGAGTAACCAAAAACGTAGATTGTGTTAGAGAATGTATTCATGTTTTGAATGTATCTATTCGTTCGAATTCAGTTCTCAAATGGTACTTAATTTTGTTTAGTTTGAATCCAAACTTAGTCTCGAGTCTTTTTCCAAGCTTATCTTCTTTATATCTACTCTTATACTTATTATGCCCTTCTGAAACCAATTCCAGAATGTGAAATTGGAGAATTGATGTAAGATACAGTGCATGATATCATCTTTTATGGGCTTCTTTTATTTTCAATATAATGCATGTGGGCCTAGATCTCTGAACAGGTGGTGCTCGATATAATTCTCAATCATTGAAATGCACTACATGAAAGAAGTGACTTTCAGGTTATTCTGTAGCATTGACACTACAATCCTAGATTGTATTTTGTTATGTGAAGTCGAAATAAAGAATTGAATTGTATTGAATAGCAGTAGCGCTCCAAGCGGAGGGATGGGTAACGACAGTTGAATGCACCCTTGAGAGGTCACTCAGCTGAACTTAACTCATTGAACTGGAAAGAGAAAGTGAAAACAAACCTACCTCACTCAAACCGGTTTCGCGTTTTGCTGGTTACCTACTTTCACAATTGCAGGCGTACCTTATATTCTATTTTTGCTGAGGATGATGCCAAAATGAGTAAAGAGTTGTGCGTGAAAGATGATGATGATGATGATCGAAAATGAATAGACCCACAGATTCAAGTCAGTTATGAATTATTGGGAGTTTATTTTACAATTGCAGGCGTACCTTATGTTCTATTTTTCCTGAGGATGATGCCAAAATGAGTCAAGAGTTGTGCGCGAAAGATGATGATGATGATGATGATGATGATGATCGAAAATGAATAGACCCACAGATTCAAGTCAGTTATGAATTATTGGGAGTTTATTTTACAATTGCAGGCGTACCTTATATTCTATTTTTGCTGAGGATGATGCCAAAATGAGTAAAGAGTTGTGCGTGAAAGATGATGATGATGATGATGATGATGATGATCGAAAATGAATAGAGCCACAGATTCAAGTCAGTTCTGAACTATAAGGAGTTTATTTTACATTAAGCTTGACTTTTAAGCTTATTCAATACACACATATTACTTGAATTAAATTATCCAAGCAAGGTTGTCCAACAGTTGATGATATTCAAATGTAACGTCTCATCTTTCTGGTGCAACTTGGAGGTAGGCTACCAAACGTGTGTTAGAAAGATGATTTATCATTTTTGTTTTGAAGGAATTCCAAAATTGGCCA
This sequence comes from Nilaparvata lugens, assembly GCF_014356525.2. Lineage (NCBI taxonomy): Eukaryota > Metazoa > Arthropoda > Insecta > Hemiptera > Delphacidae > Nilaparvata > Nilaparvata lugens. Next base: position 91,636,130 of record NC_052504.1, read on the forward strand.
TGAAAGATATGAACATATTTTTGAGAACCCTATCGAAGAGCTCACAAAAACTTTAAGGCTGTTCGGTACCCTCTTTTTTATTATTTAAATTGGATATGGGACAGTATAGTATAAATTGGAAATGGGACAGTTTGGGCATGAGCCTGTTGTGCCTTTCCTCATGTTAGGTATTATTTGTACACAATGTGAATATGTGAATAAATAATCTTTTTCAATGTAATTGTTAAGATCATTATAAGAGTGAGAAAAAGTGGCAACTGAAATCTTTAAGTGGTCTAATAAGCGAGTTATGGGTTGTTGAAGTGCCAACTTTCCAGATCATAAACGGTTTGGACTATATTATTAGAACTTCTCTTAAAAATTCAAAAAATGTATCATTCCAAACTAAAACATTTTATTCCCCATATCGTTCATAAATAAAAATTAACATTTTTTGTAAAATCGATAACTTGTTTATTTTGGCATTGTGTAGATCCTGGATCAATCTTCGTTTTGCTTGTGACAAACTAGCATAAGATATTCCTCTAATCACAAAACTTTGAAACAAAATCTTCAATTCTCGGGATTGATCTGAAATCCGATCTTTTGAAAGACTTTGTGCCGGTTGCACAACAACCGGTTAAATTTAAACCATGATTAATTCCACGAGAATCAATCAGAGAAGCCCTCTTTTCAAAAACGCCTTCTCTGATTGGTTCTCGTGAAATTAATCACGGTTGAAATTTAACCGGCTGTTGTGCAACCGGGCCTTTGAAACATAAATTTTGAGGCATAGTAACTATAAATTGAGCCCAAAAAATAAAGCAAGAGATTCACCCAATCACAAAACTGATCCAATATCTTCAAAATCATAATGGTACGAAATTTTGTTTCTTAAGGTACGTACAGATTTACGCGCCGTGAACATGAGCAATTCACTTTTGATCAGCTGATGCCAAGCTTTTTATATCTGTATCTTACCGTTTCTGTAAAAATACAGATATAGTCAGCTGATTAGAAGTGAATTGCTCATGTTCGCGGCACGTAAATCTGTACGCACCTTAAGAAACAAAATTTCCTACCATTATGATTTTGAAGATTTTGGATCACTTTTGTGATTGGGTGAATCTCTTGCTTTATTTTTTGGGCTCAATTTATAGTTACTATGCCTCAAAATTTATGTTTCAAAGGCCCAGTTGCACAACAGCCGGTTAAATCTTAACCGTGATTAATTTCACGAGAACCAATCGGAGAAGGCATTTTGAAAAGACGGCTATTCTGATTGGTTCTCGTGGAATTAATCACGGTTAAAATTCAATAGGCTGTTGTGCAACCGGCACAAAGTCTTTTGAAAGATCGAATTTCAGATCAATCCTTAAAATTGAAGATATTGTTTCAAAGTTCTATGATTAGAAAACATATGCTAGTTTGCCATAAGCGAAACAAATATTGATTCGGGATCTACGCAGTGCTTAAAGTGTTTGTGAGCTCTTCGATAGGGTTCTCAAAATATATTCATATTTTTCATGGCTAATTTTGGAATTCCTTCAAAACAAAAATGATAAATCATCTATCCAACACCTTTAGAAAGACTCCTAAACAAGAACTTGATGGCAGATTTATGCCATCAGATTTATTAGATTTTATTGAAATATTATTTATTATTTTATTTTTCATATGCAGATTTTTTATGCCGAATTTAAAAAAAAAGAAATTGAGTGAAAAAACCCAGAAGAGATTCACTTCACGAAGGTTTGTGATTAGAGGAATATCTTGTGCACTTGTGATAGTTTGTTAAGAAAAAACATTTTTCAACAGAAATTTCGAGACGAAGTGAGAAAAGTGAGAAAATCCGAATAATCTGAATATGTAACAGTAGGAGGATAAAATAATATGGGACACCGGCACCGGGAAAGCAGTCAGTAGAGCAGATTGACGCTTGGCTGAGTACTGCATTCATCTTTAGACTGGAGGCTGGCTATTTTTACGCTTGGGTCACACTGCTCACACTGCTATGACGTCTATGGTTTCTTTCACGTTACACCGAGTGCAACCACGAGCACATATGTACATAAATATGTTCCAATAAATACATAGATATCATAGGTATACATAGAGATGGATGTTGGTGAAGATTGATATATAAATATAATTACCTATAGATTTTGAAGCACATTACCACAAGTGCATATAATTTTTATAAATTACAGTTATAATTTATTCATATAATACGCGTACGGGATAGGAAATTCACGAGTGACGCATTATCACGTCTGAACCACTCAACAGAATAACTTGAATTTTGCATACAGATTCTCAATTTAACGAGGATGTTTTAGGCCTAATTTGAATTCTTCAAGATTTCAGTAGTTCAAGTTTTCAGTTTCTCAAGTCTTCAGTTCATCAAGTTTTTAATTAGACCCTTGTAGAGCACTAGTTACCTGCTAGTATTATTATATATTATCATGTGTACAAATACATATTAGGTATTATAGATATAGTTTCAAGTTTCAAGTTTGTTGTTTACATCAGCAATACAACAAAATAAAAACATCATAAAAAAAACAAAATAAAAATATATACATAGAGATTAATATAGATCGAGATAGATATATAAATACCTATAGATTCTGAAGCTCATTTTCACCACAAGTGCATATAAGACTTATATAATGTATATAAATATGTGAGGATACCCATATATTCTCACTTTCGCATATGTGTTTGTGGCTGGCAGTCAGAAGGTGGAACACATCTATAAATTTCAGTGAAAGCGTTTCTCTTATTGACTGCACTCTCATGTCTGGCAAATATTTGTGCGATAAGTTACGCCTTGGTGCATCTCGGCACACGCAGACATATGAAGCAGACATGAGGCATGAGGCTGATTATTTATTAGACTGTGTGTGGGTGGGAGGGAGATGGAGATGGATGAGAAGGAGTGAGAAGTGATGAGTGAGAGCTAGGTAGGAAAACAAGGAGAGGATGATGAGGAGTATAAGTGGAAAGTGAGGTGGAGAAGGAGTAAAGGAGTTGTGAGAGACGTGGGATAAGATGATGAAGAGGAAGAGGAAGATAAAGATGATGGAGGGGTATGAGTGAGAAGTGAGGTTAAGAAGGAATAAAGGAGTGAAGAGTGAAAAGGAGAACAAGAAAATGAATGGAGTATTAGTAAGAACTTAGGTGAAGAACGGAATAGATGAGTGTAGAAAGAGAGATTGATTGATTGATTTGGAAGAGAGAGAGGGAGTGAAGAAGAACAAGAAGATGAAAAGGAGTATGATTAAGAAGTAAGGTGGAGAGGGAATACAAAAGTGCAGAGAGAGAAGTAGAAGGAGATGATGAAGAGGAGTATGAGTGATGAATGAGAAGTAAGGTAGAGAAGGAATGAAGGAGTTGATTGATTGATTGATTGATTGTGTACTTTATTTATGTAGATTACAATATATACTGGCTTATACACTTTTATACAATAGCTTACAATACAGCAAAATTATAGATGAATTTACATAATATAGACTAAGAAAATAATTATTGAACTGTATATCATATGAAAAAAGCAATTTGTTATAACTATAGATAATTATATTGTTATGCATCTACATAAATTGGCGGAGCTTTGCACATATCAATGTCCAATCTTCGGAAAGAATATTAAGAATATCCTTCCCACTAACTCTCTACCAAAACAAGAGATTCAGATTCGAGAGGGAGAGAGGAGAGGAATAGGAAGATGAAGTATAAGTGAGAAGTAAGATGAGAAAGAAATGAAGGAGTAGAGAGTGAGAAGAAGAGGAGTATAAGTGGAGAATGGGACATTGAACAAGTGGAGGAGTGAAGAGAGAGGTGGAGGAGGAGAAGAAGAAGAAGAAGAAAAATAAGAAGAGGAAGGAGAAGAAGAGAAGAAGAAGAAGAAGAAGAGAAGAAGAAGAAGAAGAAGAAGAAGAGAAGAAGAAGAAGAAAAGAAGAAGAAGAAGAAGAAGAAAAGAAGAAGAAGAAGAAGAAGAAGAAGAAGAAAAGAAGAAGAAGAAGAAGAAGAAGAGAAGAAGAAGAAGAAGAAGAAGAAGAAGAAGAAGAAGAGAAGAGGAAGAAGAAGAAGAAAAGAAGAAGAAGAGAAGAAGAAAGGGAATAATGAACATAGAGGGATAACGGAGGGATGTGGAAATTGGAGTACAAGATTGAGATCACAGTAGTGAAAGAAGATGATGGAGAAGGCAGAAAAGAGAGACAAAATCAGAAGAGGTTAACCTATTTCGGACTACTTTTTGTGTAGTTGAGAAGTTGATATTGTGGTAATTATTCATATTGAATTAGAAAGACTAAGAAATTGTCAAAAACCACAGATTTATTGATACTTAGAAAGACCGGTTTCGGTTATTACACCATTGTCAATCTCTAAGTTTATCAGAGATTGACAATGGTGTAATCACCGAAACCGGTGTATTCTAGCATGCAACACCGGTCTTTCTAAGTATCAATAAATCTGTGGTTTTTGACAATTTCTTAGTCTTTTTCATTCAATATTTTGGACTATTTGTAACCTTATCTAAATTCGGGAGATAAGGACTATGTAACCTTATCTAAAATTGGAGGAGGAATAGCACAAGGTTAGCTTGTTTTTCCTCTCCCTGTCATTTTGATGATGTACTTATTGTATTCATTCATTATTATAATTTTCACAATAAAGCACTGAATGGGAGAGAAAAACTAAGGATACTCCTTGTACTATTTCTCTCCCAAATTTAGATGATATTTTTTTAAAAGTCCGAAATGAGGTTATAATTCCACTTTTCTGAAATTTAGCCCTTTTTCACTCAAAAACAGCAGAAACTAAGAATTTTGAATTTTGAAGGTTGAGAAACTGGATAGAAAACAAAAATATCACACTCAAATCACTAATAATTGAAACATTTTCACGTAATTTTACAAAATTTAGAGCCAGAAAGATAGAACTTATTTTTCAGCACAGCTGACAATATTCCACTTTGAATTATTGTATGAATCAATTAAGAAGCAAAAATAAAGGTTTACCATGTTGAAGAGGCTGGATGGGAAGGAGAAGTTTGAGAATTTTGAAATATGAAATTTAGATGTATTAAAATGGATGTGTGGAAGTAGATACAAACACGTGATACATGAAGAACAACACAATGTAAGAGGGAAAGATAGTTAAACGGAGAGTAATAATATAGAGGATTATAAATGAAGAAGACAATCAGGAAAATAAAAAGGAAAGAAAAAAGGAGAAGGATGAAGTAAAATTGAAATTGGGGTGAGAAGGGAGATCGTCATTATGATTATGATGATGCTGTGTGTTTAATAATGTAAAACAGATAGAACGGTGGTGCCGTGTTAATATTATCTCTGAGTATTTGAAGATGAGAAAATGGCTCAAGGTTATCTACACCTTTAACGAGAATTTGAGAAAATCGCTCTAGGTTTATTCAGAGAGAAAGTATGTTCGGCATTTTATACTTGGAGTTCATTATCCTCAAATTGCTTCTCCCTAAACTTGGAAATTCTTGATCGATGAGTTTATATTAATAATTCAATTAGGTAGCTCTAACTTTCTATCAAGTATCTGCTTTAATGCTGTTAGTCTTGTGGATCTTAACTCACCAAATTTGATCGGCGAAAATTAATGGAATAAATAAAACCACAAAATATTACCATTTCCTTAAATTTAATATGAGCCTTGCACCAGTAGTTAGTTATAGCGTCATCTTCTTCAAGAGGATTATAAGTTGGATAAACTTCAATAGTGTACTTGCTACGATGAGAAATTAATACTAGTCTTCCAACGGAAATGCAACTAAGTTTCTTTGCGATTGATTAAAAGTTGATACGTTCATGTTATTTGTTACTACAAAATCAAAAACAATTGAATGGTAATAGCATAGAGAAACGATAGCATAAGTAGATATCCCATGGTATAGGGCGTTTATGTCGCAACTTTTACTGTTATCCCAAGCCGATAGTTCACTTAGTTCTTTCCCATGAAGCTGTGTGACGCTGGTAGTCTCTCAAATTGTGCCGTTCATACACTCTCACCCCAACAAAACAGTAAAAATTTACAATAATCGACAGTAATCGGCTTGAGATAACAGTAAAAGTTGCGACATAAATTCCCCATACCATGGGATATCTACTTACGCTAATGTTTCTCTATGGTAATAGCTGAGAACCTAAGCTATAATAAAATCCAGAAATAATAATTTATTTTTTGACATAGAGACTGCTCCAACGATATTCGATAATTATTTTGTTGTTATTCTCTTGGATTATACTGAAAAACATGTTTTGGATGGATGAATGTTCATAGAATTTTGATATTGTCGAATTTAGTGTGTTGAACGTTCAATATAAACTGAGATAAGTAGAGCGCCTTCAAGATATGTTGATACCACACGCTTAACACGGATATTATTGTACTCTGTCAGAGTCGCTTCTGGAGCGTTGGAAGCTCTTTTATTCAGAATTTTCTTGTTTTCCAAGTTAGAACTCCTCAAAATATAACGTTAATACGCATTTTTTTGATCCATTCGAAAAAATAGATTCATTTATTTTTTTAAAAATATCTATTATTTTTACAAGAACGCACTGATTGAGAGAGAAAATCTAAGGATACTCCTTGTACTATTTCATTCATGATAGCCCACCACAAAAACTGAACTACAGTCGGATTGAAAATAAAAGTTGTTGAAGTCTTGAAATATAAAAATTTGGAAAATTTGAATTTCCTCAAATGCGTATAGCTTCACATTATTCTGCATGATCAGTTGAAATGTTTTCTGGCAGAATGGAAGACTTTCAGTTTCACGGAATTTTTGTGATGAGTGAAATTCTAGGGTTGTAATTCGACTATTTGAGGTGATAATATGTGGCTCAACGTTATATCCAATGAGTTTGCTATTCCCAAAATATTTTATCAGAAAAAGTCTCATGTGTCAACTAGTTTTTATTAGATCGCAACTTTCTAGTTACATTTCATTTATAAAATTCATTTGATGAACTGAGGCCCGGTTGCACAAAAGCCGGTTAATTTTTTTCAACCGTGATTAATTTCACGAGAACGAATCAGAGAAGGCCTTTTTGATAAGACGACTTCTCTGATCGACTTCTCTGATTGGTTCTCGTGGAATTAATTACGATAAAAATTTAACCGGCTTTTGTGCAACCGGCATTGAGTCAACTACAGTAAGTAGTACCTGCCATGAAAATACCGTATTTTATCTAACCCCTCTTGTTTCATCAACCCATTTTAAAGTGGTAGTGTAAGCTAGGGTTACCTGATAGGGTAAGCTCTACTTTCACAATATTAACTCGTTAATACAGAGTGACCTTATCGGCCGTAAAACACGTTATAAAGTTGAAGTAACGAAGCGAGACTGATGCAATGGAGGGTGTTTATTGGCAAGAGTGAAGTACACACTCGTTCACCTTGTTGCTTTTCAGCTCAATCACTTTTCAACCCAATGTGATCTCTCCTTATATTTTCTCCTAATGTGACCCATCGTCATAGCGTCACATGTTCCGTCATTTTACCGAATGTGGGTGAGTTAACATATTGTCACATTTTCCGTCATTTTACCCAATGTGACCTCTAGTCATATTTCCCGTCATTTCATCCAATTTGGGTGAGTAACACAATGGGCCCGTTCTGTGTACATGGAATGTTGAAAATTTTCCGATTCTCAAGTAACCTGGTAAAAAGTTTCGCGTTCCATGGGAAGAGTTTTACAGATTCCGTACCAGAAACCAGACCCAGTTCCAAACTCCTGCCCCACAATTGAAGCGTGGTAAATTGTCTGACCTGTTACAGTTCCAACTATCTGTGCTCTCATTGGTCGATTATTGTATCGAAGTGTCCCACAATCGAAGCGTGGTAAATTGTCCGACCTGTTACAGTTCCAACTATCTGAGCTCTCATTGGTCGATTATTGTATCGAAGTGTCCCACAATCGAAGCGTGGTAAATTGTCCGACCTGTTACAGTTCCAACTATCTGAGCTCTCATTGGTCGATTATTGTAGTCTGCTTGCTTCTCTGCGCATGCGCTGATAGTTTGTTTACCATAGTATAGCCATAGAATACATAACCAACAATATGATGTTTGATAACCATCCATCAAATGAATTTTTCTCTTTAGAAAATTTGAGAGTAATGGAATAAAAGAAATGTACACTTTTCTAGATGGTAAGTTTGTAAAACAGCCTTTCTTCATTCACGCAGCTAGTAAATGACACATTTTAGTGTAAATAAACTTTATATGTGCGCGCCAAAAGCTTGAACCAACGATTTTGAAATGGCGTTCCATGGGAGCATTTTGCACTAGTCACGTGATTGAACAGTTTACAATTGGAACTGGAACAAATTACTGTACACAGAACGTAGGCTACACATTGTCACATTTCCGTCATTCCATTTAATGTGGGTGAGTTAACATATTGTCACATTTTCCGTCATTTTACCCAATGTGATCCATCGTCACATTTTCTGTTCCCAGTAGAAATGATGCTCTTTTCTGAGAGATGGATTGTAATTTTCTGCTGAGAAATGAATTGGAATTTTTCCGAGAGATGGATTGTAATGGATTAGTTTCTGCTGTTTGGGAGAACCTCTTCTACCGTTCATTTTTCAAAGCCGGCTGAACGATGATCCAGCGACCTTTTGTCACTGGCTTTTGACAGATCTCGATCAGGAATCGCTTCATCCTAAAAAGTTGCTGAACTTGAGGTAATCTACTTTGCGTTTAGTAATCTTTGAAATGCGATCAGAATTTTCCAGGTATGAAAGGTCAGGATGAGGTAGAGCCGATTGACGAGTTTGGAAGGGTAAAAAGTAAATTCGTATGGTTTTTGTTGGTGGGGAGTCCCTTGCGGGAAGGTCCCACCGCCTGAATATAATTATCATTTAAGCCGTCAATGGGCCTTACGACTGTCATACTTCAGCCGGGACCGTCAGTTTAACGTGCCCATCCGATCACACGGGGGTGGTCTGGTTAAAAAACTTTTGGTATTGAGAGGGTTTGAACCCGGGATCTCTATGCTGCTACGCAGGCACTCTATCCACTAGACCACGGATCACTCCTTTGGAAGGGTTATAAGTTCAAGGGTAATCGTTCAACTTGAAAAAAGATTCCCTGATGGGTTGAATTCAGTTTGAAATGTAGTTTTCATTGTTTATTTTTGAAAATTATATCTGTTAAATGGCAGCCATCAGCAGCAATACAATGATGTAGCGTATTATTGAAGTTTTAAAACGCATTTTGGCACACAGCGATTGGTAAGGCCTGGATCTCTTCTCTGATTCGCTCCTTTCGTTCTTCCAAGGTGTGTGGGCGATGTTTGGAAGCTCTTTATTCAGAATTTTCTTGTTTTCAAAGTTAGAACTCCTCAAAATATAACGTTAATACACATTTTTTGATCCATTCGAAAAAATATATTCATTATTTTTTTAAAAATATCTATTATTTTTACAAGAACGCACTGATTGAGAGAGAAAATCTAAGGATACTCTTTGTCCTTGTATTCATGATAGCCTACCACAAAAACTGAACTACAGTCGGATTGAAAATAAAAGTTGTTGACGTCTTGAAATATAAAATTTGAATTTCCTCAAATGCGTATAGCTTCAAATTATTTTGCATGATCAGTTGAAATGTTTTCTGGCAGAATGGAAGACTTTCAGTTTCACGGAATTTTTGTGATGAGTGAAATTCGGTTGTAATTCGACAATTTGAGGTGATAATATATGGCTCAACGTTATATCCAATGAGTTTGCTATTCCCAAAATATTTTATCAGAAAAAGGCTCATGTGTCAACTAGTTTTAATTAGATCGCAACTTTCTAGATACATTTCATTTATAAAATTCATTTGATGAACTGAGGCCCGGTTGCACAAAAGCCGGTTAATTTTTTTCAACCGTGATTAATTTCACGAGAACGAATCAGAGAAGGCCTTCTTGATAAGACGACTTCTCTGATTGGTTCTCGTGGAATTAATTACGATTAAAATTCAACCGGCTTTTGTGCAACCGGCATTCAGTCAACTACAGTAAGTAGTACCTGCCATGAAAATACCGTATTTTATCTAACCCCTTGTTTCATCAACCCATTTTAAAGTGGTAGGGTAAGCTAGGGTTACCTGATAGGGTAAGCTCTACTTTCATGATATTAACTCGTTAATACAGAGTGACCTTATCGGCCGTAAAACACGTTATAAAGTTGAAGTAACCAAGCAAGACTGATGCAATGGAGGGTGTTTATTGGCAAGAGTGAAGTACACACTCGTTTTACCTTGTTGCTTTTCAACTCAATCACCTTTCAACCCTCTCCTTACATTTTCCGTCATTTCACCCAATGTGACAATCGTCATAACGTCACATTTTCTGTCATTTTACCCAATGTGGGTGAGTTAACATATTGTCACATTTTCCGTCATTTTACCCCAATGTGACCCATCGTCACATTTTCTGTTCCCAGTAGAAATGATGCTCTTTTCTGAGAGATGGATTGTAATTTTCTGTCGAGAGATGAATTGGAATTTTTCCGAGAGATGGATTGTAATGGATTAGTTTCTGCTGTTTGGGAGAGTCTCTTCTACCGTTCATTTTTCAAAGCCGGCTAAACGATGATCCAGCGACCTTTGGCACTGGCTTTTGACAGATCTCGATCAGGAATCGCTTCATCCTAAAAAGTTGCTGAACTTGAGGTAATCTACTTTGCGTTTAGTAATCTTTGAAATGCGATCAGAATTTTCCAGGTATAAAAGGTCAGGATGAGGCAGAGCCGATTGACGAGTTTGGAAGGGTAAAAAGTAAATTCGTATGACTTTTGTTGGTGGGGAGTCCCTTGCGGGAAGGTCCCACCGCCTGAATATAAAATTTAAGCCGTCAATGGGCCTTACGACTGTCATACTTCAGCCGGGACCGTCAGTTTAACGTGCCCATCCGATCACACGGGGGTGATCTGGTTAAAAAACTTTTGGTATTGATTGAGAGGGTTTGAACCCGGTATCTCTATGCTGCTACGCAGGCACTCTATCCACTAGACCACGGATCACTCCTTTGGAAGGGTTATAAGTAATGAATCGTTCTACTTGAAAAAAGATTCTCTGATGGGTTCAATTCAGTTTGAAATGTAGTTTTCATTGTTTATTTTTGAAAATCATATCTGTTAAATGGCAGCCATCAGCAGCAATACAATGATGAAGCGTATTATTGAAGTTTTAAAACGCATTTTGGCACACTGCGATTAGTAAGGCCTGTATTTCTTCTCTGGATCTCTCCTTTAGTTCTTCCAAGGTGTGTGGGCGATGTTTGGAAACTTTATTTTTGAGGTAACTCCATAATAAAAGATGGAATATGCTCGGTCGAGCGTGCTGTATGAGTGCATGTATAATAATACAATATGAAAGAAACGCTATGCTGTTACACATTGTTTCAGATCGCTCGTATAATGTATCTCTCTGTAATCATAATGGATATAGAATTGATGAATATATAAATATAGATTGAATAAATCCGGATACCATGATTATTAAGAGATAAATTATGATTCCATATCCGTGAAATGTGAACAATACTGCTATAAAAATGATTACGATTTTCCTGTTACAGTCTTAAATGAACCTGTTTATCATTAGAAATAAAAGATAAAAATTCAAGTACCCGGTTTTTTAAATTGTTTACTCAAGACATGTTTTGGCCATGAAAAGAATTTAAAAAAAGGGTACTTCGAGTTGTATGTTTTATTTCTATTTAAGAGTAGCCCCAACGAAAAAAGACGACACTGTTTATCATTGTATGCTCAATTTTGATCTATTAATTTGTTTGATTCCATAGTTAGTAACTTTTGATTAATAACATTGATGAGTTACTTAATGAGCTGCAACGCAACAACTAATGAGTTATATTCCATATTAACGACAAGTATTAGCGAATTACATGTATCACAACATCTAATAATATTTCTATTTTCCCCACTCTATTATCATATTGGTTTGGAATTTTCTGTGCCACTAACTTATGTTTCTGTCTTCTACTATGAGAGAATTGGAGAAATCGCGTGCAAAAAAACTCATTCCTTTTTCGAAACTTTTATTCATCAAAATTGGGGAGAAAGTCAGTTTTGGGCTACGCCTGGTGTCTTCTCACAATCATATTATATTGTAATAAGGATTTGTGATCGTTAGAGGAATAAATAAATTCTCTCTCCTCTTTCTCCTTATCACTAATCTGTAATCCCTCTTAAAATCCAATAAAATCCTAGTCCTTGTTTTAAGCAATTCCTATCGTCTTCAGCTTTCGTACGATTCGAAATTCGTTGAGTGAATTGAATTGATGTCTCTGTATCAATTCAATAGTCAAATAATCAAAGTCAAATAGTCAATAGTCAAATTGATATCTTCATATCATAGTCAAATAGTCAATAGTCAAATTGATATCTTCATTGCTTCATTGATAATCAAAGTAGTGAAAAAGATAGGAGGGAACAAGAAAGAAAGAGACTGAGAGGGAGTGAGCAGTAAAAGTGGGGAAGGGGAAGAAGATAGGGAGAGAGAAATTGAAAAAGGGAAAGACTGTGGAGAGGGAGAAAGCAAGAATAGGAAAGGATGAAAGGAGTGAAAAGGGTGAGAAGAAACAAGAAAGGAAGAGATTGAGAAGAAATGAGTAAGTAAGGGGAAGAAGATAGGAAGAGACAAAGTTGTAGAAGATGAGAAAGAGACTAGGAGAATGGATGATGAATGAAAAGAGAAGAGTGAAGATAGGATGGAAGAAAGAATAGAGAGGGAATGAAGGAGAGAAAAGGATGGACAGGAACAAGAAGAAAGAGATTGAGAGGAAATGAGCAGTATAGATGAGGGAGGGAAAAATATAGAAAGAGAGAAATTAGGTAGAAGATAATATAAAAAACAAGAGAAAGAATGAAGTATGAAAATGTATTGATATTTTCATATCATAGTTAAATAGTCAATAGTCAAATTCATTGTGCTTCATTGATAATCAAATGCAGAGCGAGTTGAATAGGTTGATTCAACAATATCTTCAATTCACTGATTTTATTCTAAAGCCCTTTTTGAAGTCTCATCTCGCCTTATCAAATTCAAGAGAAAATTGTAATCATGCTCATATTTCATCACTCACTATTTATATTCATCTAGAAAATGAAAAATATTTTCATTCTACAACTCATTATCAATTTTTCATTTCTATTTCTAGTTGTTCACTCTTGCCAGTTGTTCATCAATTATCTCTTCTCACTTTTTCATTTGTTCATTAATAATATTAATGATATTTGTTCATTAACAAAACTCACCTTTTAATTGATCGAACGTAATCTCCTTGGTAATTGGTAGTGTCGGAGATAAAGAACGACAATTTGAAATGTCAATACTACATATTGAATTGCGGGGAACAGGCAGAAGCACAAGAGAAAAACTTAATAGGATCTGGCAGGTAATTGGACGCGTAAAAGATTCAGCAAAACGTGGAGTCAGCTCTTTCAGAGTGGCCCAGTTGTCCTGATAAATTCAGCAGGGTTTTACTGTGACGTCACTGCAGTCCATCTCGGCCAAACTACGCAGCAAATCTCAAGGTTCACCTCGGGCTAGTGTTGTCAATAGAAACTGGGACAGAATAGAAATGATTCAGAAAATACCTGCAGTAGACCTTATAAATACATTTCAAGAGTTTTACAAATCTAAAGATGGTATGTGATTGTTATACTGGAGGAGTTCAATGGATCAATTCACAATTTACATGCGATTTGTCGACAATATTATATTTTATTCGACATTTTTTACTTTCCTTGCCCTATTACCATAGGTAAGCAGAGTATTGCTTTCCGAAAAAAATTAAGGTACCACAATTTCTAAATTTTTCTATACGTTTCAAGGTCCCCTGAGTCCAAAAATGTGGTTTTTGGGTATTGGTGTGTGTGTGTGTGTGTGGTGTGTGTGTGTGTGTGTGTGTGTGTGTGTGTGTGTGTGTGTGTGTGTGTGTGTGTGTGTGTACACACTATATATCATCTCCCAATTAACGGAATGACTTGGAATTTGGTGGAATTTGGAACTAAAGGTTCTTACAATATAAGGATCAGACACGAACAATTTCGATCAAATGCAATTCAAGATGGCTGCTAAAATGGCAAAAATGTTGTCAAAAGCAGGGTTTTTCGCTATTTTCTCGAAAACGGCTCCAAAGATTTTGATTGAATTTATACCTGAAATAGTCATTGATGAGCTCTATCAACTGCAACAAGTCCTATACCTGTAAAAATTTCAGGAGCTCTGCCCCATCTATGCAAAGTTTGATTCTAGATTCCCAATTATCAGACTTCAGATACAATTTAAACAAAAACAAAAAATTCGAGTGGAAAAGATTGAACATGAAAATCTCTACAATTAATGTCCAGTAACATTTTCACCTAAAATTGAAAATAAGCTCGAAATTCGATAAAATGTGATTATCCAATTGCAAACTGTTGGCAACTGTTGATTCTATTAATGATTCACTATGAAGAGATAGCAGACCTCGTATGTCTCCAGCGTTATTGTCTTGTCACCAGCTGGCTCAGATCTTTGTTTATAAGTAGACTTGAGATGCGCGGGAGCGCTAGCGTCAGGTGATCAATTTCCATAACGGCAAGGAAAGTTGTGTGAGTGCGCCACACCAGATTTTTAACTTTTGTTCTTACAAACTTTTGTAGAATTATGAACTTGCAGTACAATATAGAATTTCTATCCCCATAAATTCATCAGACCAATTTGGAAACAAATGACTGACTACTTAAGAAACAGTCAAGATATATTTTGCCATGGTTAAAATAATTTACTTCAAAACAGATGTTGATAATGCCCGGTCTACACGACAACGATATTTTGCGTCGTGTTGACGGGAGATCGTTGTAAATTTCTAAGGTTTGAAGGTTTGTGCTTTCTTCGATCAATCTCAGCCAGGTTTGCGTCAATTTTTCTAGGAAACGATTATGTCTCATCTATTCATCAAAACCTAAATAGCTCCAAGGCTTGAGTTACTATTCATCTCAAGTTTATAAACACTTCGAACACTACGTTTAGAATGTTTATATGGTTTAGTTCATAATACAGGTTTGTGTTAAAGTTGGTTTCGTGTGAACAGAGGTTTGAGCAAACTTGGCGCAAAGCCAAATTTGCGTAAACCTGGCTTTGAGCCAAGTTTGCGCAAATATCGTTGTCGTGTAGACCCGGCATAATCCTTGTCCTGTCAAAAGACAAGAGCTTAATCCAGCAGCAGTCCTGTGAAAATGTATGAAACTGTGAAGAAACAGTTGATATTTGCTCTTCATTTGTTCCACGTAATAATTCAATAATGCATATACTTTTTTTGTAAAAATTTCGAAAGAAACGACCGCCTTAACCAGAACAGTAATAGATATCAAATCCCATAATAGATTTATATTCCAGCAAATTCAAAAATGAGTTATTCTGGTTGTTATGTGCCCTCCTCATTTCATCATCAGTAACTTGTCTTGTCACTTTCACCCTCTGAATTTTACATCACCAAATCATTGAAAAGAGCTTCAAACAAACTCATCATTGTTAAAACGTGATAAGGAAATTATTCTGGAGCTGATAACAAAAAGTGCATTCATCGTCCATTATCTACTTCTCCAAACACAATTATGGTGTTAATTAATTGCTTTTTGCTCGTTCCTTCATCCACCATTCGTTAGCTATACTGCTCATTTCCTCTCAAGCTCTTTCTTTCTCCTTCCTGCCAGCCTCTTACACTATTTTCTTTCTCCTCTATTTCTGCTTTTATCTCCCTTTCAATATCTCCCTTTCATACTTCATTCTTTCTCTTGTTTTTTATATTATCTTCTACCTAATTTCTCTCTTTCTATATTTTCCCGTTCCTCATCTATACTGCTCATTTCCTCTCAATCTCTTTCTTTCTTGTTTCTGTCCATCCTTTTCTCTCCTTCATTCCCTCTCTATTCTTTCTTCACTCTTCCCTTTTCGTACATCATCCATTCTCCTAGCTTCTTTATTATCTTCTACCTAATTTCTCTCTTTCTATATTTTCCCGTTCCTCATCTATACTGCTCATTTCCTCTCAATCTCTTTCTTTCTTGTTTCTGTCCATCCTTTTCTGTCCTTCATTCCCTCTCTATTCTTTCTTCACTCTTCCCTTTTCGTACATCATCCATTCTCCTAGCTTCTTTATTATCTTCTACCTAATTTCTCTCTTTCTATATTTTCCGTTCCTCATCTATACTGCTCATTCCTCTCAATCTCTTTCTTTCTTGTTTCTGTCCATCCTTTTCTCTCCTTCATTCCCTCTCTATTCTCTCTTCACTCTTCCCTTTTCGTACATCATCCATTCTCCTAGCTTCTTTATTATCTTCTACCTAATTTCTCTCTTTCTATATTTTCCCGTTCCTCATCTATACTGCTCATTTCCTCTCAATCTCTTTCTTTCTTGTTTCTGTCCATCCTTTTCTGTCCTTCATTCCCTCTCTATTCTTTCTTCACTCTTCCCTTTTCGTACATCATCCATTCTCCTAGTCTCTTTCTCATCTTCTACAACCTTGTCTCTTCCTATCTTCTTCCCCTTACTTACTCATTTCTTCTCAATCTCTTCCTTTCTTGTTTCTTCTCACCTTTTTCACTCCTTTCTTCCTTTTCTGTTCTTGCTTTCCCCTTCTCCACACTCTTTCCCTTTCTCAATTTCTCTCTTCCTATCTTCTTCCCCTTCCCCACTTTTACTGCTCACTTCCTCTCAATCTCTTTCTTTCTTGTTCCCTCCTATCTTTTTCACTACTTTCTCCCTCCTCTATCCTTCCTTTCCCTCTTCTCACTTTTCCCTTTTCTTACATCATCTATCCTCGCAGCTTCTTTCTTATCTTCTCCTACTCACTTTCTATCTCTATTCCTACCCCCTCTCCACAGTCTTTCCCTTTCTCAATTTCTCTCTCCCTATCTTCTTCCCCTTCCCCACTTTTACTGCTCACTTCCTCTCAATCTCTCTCTTTCTTGTTCCCTCCTATCTTTTCCACTACTTTCTCCCTCCTCTATCCTTCTTTCTCCCACTCCTCACTCTTCCCTTCATCATCTATCCTCGCAGCTTCTTTCTTATCTTCTCCTACTCACTTTCTATCTCTATTCCTATCTTCTTCCTTTCGTTTTCTCCCCTTACTAACTCTATTTCTTTCTCTCTTCCCCACACACTTTCCACCAATGAGAGGCTGCTGACGGCGAGTGTTTCAAAGAAGCGGTTTCTGTAATTAAATCTCTCAAGGGGGTCTCTCCTGTGATGCTGGTCCCTACTTCAAAGACTTGTACATTGTGCTTGCACTCAATTCCACTGGATTTTTTGCACTTTCTTGTTGGGAATGATACAATTTCAACCAGTGGTATGTAGTTATACAGTTATACAGGGTAATCCTTCTCATATAATTATCCTTTTCACATAATTTGATGAGTTACTGTTCAGAAATACGTTACAGCAAGCTTTTAACTGGATACAGAAAGATATGGTCTTATAATTATGATGATAGCCTCGGTGTGCAGTCAGTCATACAGAATAATCCTTTCCATATATTTTTATATATTTGTGTATTCCAAATTAGGGTTTGAAGCAGTTTTGGGCAAATGCCTGTTGTTTTTACCTGAATTGTATTTGAATATGAATAAATACATAAATATCATCCTAATTGCACCAATGAGTTCCTGTTCAGAATATAATGTTTAACATGTATGTAACTGGATGCAGAAAGTGATACATTGCTTTTTTTGAGCGGAACTAGTTGGGTTTTATTGGTCTGAAAATAATTGACCGAACGTAGTGAGGATCTTCTTTCGTCTGTCTGTATGTAACGCGATTACGGCCAAACGCGTTGATAGAATTCGATGAGATTTGGCAGGAATATTCCTTTTTCAACTGCGCGTCGATGTATACACCAGGTTTTTTGAAGTTTTGCATTTTAAGGATAATATGAAGAGGAGAGTAATTCCTCCATACTCTGATATCATCTACTTTGAAGATAGTAGGATCAATCAGACTATAGAATTATTCATAATCAATCAGCTGATGAGTGGATTATTCATTGCATACATTACACAGATGTCTGGCCGTGTCTATTTCTTTAAGGTAGGGTTTCAAATATTTTATAATGCGTGCCCATCAGTATCAATATTCTCACATTTGAAAAACAAATTTAATAGGTGTTTGAAAATAAAATAAAACATGATTAAATGAACTAAATAATGCTGAAAAAATTATAATTGACCGAGCGAAGTGAGGTCTAAGATTCAAGTCAATGTTTGGCATTTCTCTTAATGTTTAAATGTTTATATGTTGCGCATTTACGGCGAAACGCGGTAATAGATTCTCATGAAATTTGACAGGTATGTTCCTTTTTAAATTGCCCGTCGACGTATGTACAAGGTTTTTTGGAAATTTTGCATTTCAAAGATAATATAAAAGGGAAAAGGAGCCTCACTCATACGCCAAAATTAGCGTAAAAATCAGACTATAGAATTATTCATCATAAATCAGCTGACAAGTGATTACACAGATGTGTGGAGAAGCCAGTCTATTGCTGTATTTCCATAAGGTCTATAGTTTCAATCAGGTACTTGTGGATGAGAATACTGCGTGAGGTCTACTGTTCACAGAACTACTAGTATTCTTGATTGGAAAAAATTAATTTTAGAATAGTTGAGAAATATTTTTAACAGATGGAAAAATTATCACGGGACTGGATGAATTAGTGAGTTTTTGATCTTGGAGAAAACAAATAGCAGTTTTTAAGAGTAAATTATGATTCAACTGTGAATTGTGATTCAACTGTATCAACTAGGACAGGTGACATCGAATACTTGTGGATGAGAAAACTGCGTGAGGTCTACTGTTCATAGAACTACTAGTAATATGATATGAGTAGTTTTTGAGCCTTAAAATATTGATCTATTCATTCCTTCTTTTTGCCATCAGAAAATAATTTTATACTTATTTCTTCTTTTTTCTCTTCTTCTTCCTGCTGCACTTCTGCTTGTTTTCTTCTATTCTTTTCCCCTGTTCTCATCCTCCATCCTTCGCTTACACTTTCTCTTTCAGTCACACCGTCTGATTCGACTCTGAAGAATTTTTACCTCAAACAATATTCTCAAAATGTCTCAACCATCCCGAGAAGTTTGGATTTATTCTCAATTACCTAGAGCTCTGAATAATTCAGTATGAAATCCATGGTTTGTACACATGAGAAGCATGATACCTTGCACATGAAAAAGGTGTTCACTTCAAACAGACGCTGGTTTCCAATCTTGGCCAACAAAGAACCGCAGTCCAGGGAGGAGAAGAATGAGGAAAAGGAAGAGGAGGAAGAGAATGGGGAGGAGAAGGAGGATGAGGATAAGGATAAAAAGGCGAAGGCGTATGTGGAGGAGGAGGAGGATTGATTGATTGATTGAGTACTTTATTTATGTAGATTACAATATATACTGGCTTATACACTTATCTACAATAGCTTACAATACAGCAAAATTATAGATGAATTTACATAATATAGACTAAGAAAATAATTATTGAACTGATATGAAAAAGCAATTGTAATATAATAACTATACATAATTATATTGTTATGCATCTACATAAATTGGCGGAACTTTGGACATATCAATGTCCATTCTTCGGAAAGAATATTAAAAATATCCTCCCCACTAACTCTCTCCCAAAACGTTAATTTATCAATTGAACTAAGGATTTATTTATCAATGGAAATATTGTAGGAGTTTTAATAATGATGAATATTTAGGAAGAAAAAAACAGAAAATTGATAAAGTAAAATAATTATATAGGTAGATAAGATCAAATTATTGATTAATAAAATGAAGTAGGCTGAAAGTAGATCAGGGTTATCAACTTTCAGTAATATACAGCAGTATGCAGTGGATAATTAAAATAACATGAGTTTATATAATATATATACAATTCATTCTATAACAGGTTTAAAGGTTTATATTGGTGGGATGGGTGAGGGATGGTTGTCATATCATTGAGGAGGATGA
Source organism: Nilaparvata lugens (assembly GCF_014356525.2). Classification (NCBI taxonomy): domain Eukaryota; kingdom Metazoa; phylum Arthropoda; class Insecta; order Hemiptera; family Delphacidae; genus Nilaparvata; species Nilaparvata lugens. The sequence goes on from NC_052504.1 coordinate 91,656,164, forward strand.
GGAGGAGTAGGAGAAGGAGTAGGAAACGGTGGAGGAGGTGGGGGAAAGAAGGAGTATGAGGAGGAGGTGTAAGAGAAATAGGAGAAGGATGAGGAGGAGGTGGAGGAGTAGTAGGAGGATGACGAGGAGGAAGAAAAGGCGAAGGAGGAGGAGTATCAGGAGGAGGAGGAGGAAGAAGTGGGTTGACCCTGGAGGGTAGACCAACCCTATTCCGTTTCGAGTTCTCCAAGATCACACACATATATGTGTTATAAATAAACACATGGATTCACTATGCCGTGTGATATAGATATGTCTCAGATATGGGATATTACTAAACCGATATATACGAGGTGGCCCTACATACGATGTACGTCTGTGATCAGTTTCAAGGGAGAAAGAGCGAGAAAGAGAGGAAGAGAAAAGGGAGAAAGAGGACAAACATTAGGTACAAGGTAAATAAACCTGTGTAGCGAGTGTGCGAAAGGATATTTCGCTATTATTATTTGCTTTCGCTTTTATTTGCTTTTCATCCCCTTAATCCATATACGGTTAGCCCATATTTGTTGTTCGATTCGTATCCAAATATGTTGTATTCTATCTTTCTTAGTAGGAAGATATAGATGGATATCCATAATTAACTAGTAATTCTGTAAACATTATAGTTTGTGTAAAATAAGTTGAGATTCGGCCCTCCATCCGAAGAAATTACATGGTTGCCAATTCGTGTGAAATTGCAAATTTCCAATTCAACGTCAGAATTGGATGTAGAATATCATCCCCGATATCCTAGTAGTGCTAGAAAAGATCCAGGTTAAAAGGATTAAAAGGAATATTAATTTTTATGATAAAATATCATGTTTTCTGCTTTAAATGTCTCGACATTGACGAACATAAACATTAATTGAAAAATAACTATAGTTCAGATAAAAATAATTCAGACACCAATAGAAAGGAGACATTCTCCCCGTTCATTTGATATAAAATTATTACGCATTACGACGCCCCATAATTGAATTGAATTGAATTTAATCGCTGCCTTTATTAAAAACCTAGGAGGGCGAAGTTAGGGCGCAGCCGGCCCTGTCTTACACTTAACCCTGAGAGAAGTGATATTCAAAAGAAAAACAAATTTTCGCGATGTTTCCAATTCTATTATAAAAGTGAAATTTCCTTTTGATCCTTCAACCCTGAGACTTTTCTAGCACTACTAGGATATTGGGGATGATATTCTACATCCAATTCTGACGTTGAATTGGAAATTTGGGAAAGTTGCAATTTTACACGACTTGGCAACCATGTAATTTCTTGGGATGGAGGGTCAAGTCTCAACTTATTTTACAAAAACTATAGAAAACGCGCTCGGATTTATTAGGCCTGATAGTTACAAAGTTTGAAACTCAAAGTATAAAATACATAATAAAATAGTTAGATTTATACAATAGGTAGTATTATCGGAGAACATTATGTCCTATCGTGTCGTGTCGGCGATAAATCGGTGTGAAATCGGCAAATGGCTGATTGGGTGGCGCATTAACGATGCTAATCATCCGTTGTGAACAAATACAGTATCACAGAGAACTAATTTCCCACTTAGTGCCGGTTGCACAACAGCCGGTTAAATTTTAACCGTGATTAATTCCACGAGAACCAATCAGAGAAGCCGTCTTTTCAAAAACGCCTTCTCTTATTGGTTCTTGTGAAATTAATCACGGTTAAAATTTAACCGGCTGTTGTGCAACCGGGCCTTAATTTCTCACATGTTTTATGATTTTAGGATTTACTCCATATGTCCATATGATTTGTTAGTTAAGACCTTAGACCAGTTATAGAATAGACACGCCCCATTGTATATTCATACTGAAAGTCGATGAAGCCAACATCTACTGCCATATCGCCAAATCGTGACGTCAGCATCGGATAGAAAACTTTTCTGTAGAGTTTGTTTACATTGTTTTCCATAGCAGATTGTGTCTATTCCAGCGGGAGTTTACCATTTTAATGAATAATAATTTACATCCTTCTGAAATAGACATAATCTGAAAGTTTTCTATCCGATGATGATGTCACGATTTGGCGATATGGCAGTAGATGTTCGCTTCAGAGGCTAGACTTCCCAGCGGGTCTATTCTATAACTGGTCTAAGGTTAAGACAGACAAAGCGTTTTTTTATACGAGTCTGCCGGTCAGGACGCTCTCCGATTGGTTGATTATCAGCTGATTCCCGAACGCCAACCCAATTAACCAATTGGAGGTTCCAGTCCTGTCGACCTCATCTGAAACGCCTGGAAAGGAACGCTTCGTGTGGCTTGGCCCTTATACGTTGAGTGCTGGGGACCAAGGATAGTATATAGCTAAATACTATCTATCTATATGGGTTAAGTGGAAGAGGGGGCTGTTATTGCCTCAATTTCACCCACATCACTTTTGAAATTGTAAAGTGTAAATAAAAGGCATTTATTTATCCATCTATCTATATACTATTCACTATATACTTGGGACTGCATTAGACACGCCCATTCAAAGCTGAATAATCGGTCTGGAATTTGAGAAAAATAAATAGAATGCGCAGGCCAAATACGAAACAGAGGGAATTAATTAATGAAGTACATAGTATTGGAGAAGCTCCTCAAAGATTGCGTGAATTTGTCCTTGCACGTTTCCACTTCACCTACAGCGCTATAAAAATAGCTTTCACTTTCCTCTCAATTTTCCACATCAGGTCACGTGACATGAACACAGACCAAGTAAATAGCTATAGAGTGGCCAGTGACACAAAGACAAGAGAGATAGTAGAGTGGCACTCCTGACAACAATCAAACTTTGGCCGCCAAAAAGGTCGCGGGAATTCACAACGGTCAAACTCTGCCCCCCCTTTACAGGATCTCTCGTACGGTGCAGGCCCCCTTTTCAAGGGTACGGGGGGTGAAAGAGGGGACTCCACCCCCTTACACATTATATATCGATTGTGCGCTTCAGCACTTGGCCGACAGGCCGCGTGCGTGCAACAGGCGGCTGGCTTCACTTGTACGCGCGCAAAGTACAGGCTGGCCAACTTGGCAGAGATAGGGTGAGCACTGGGTGATGACGTCACTTGTTTTACTCGCTATGTCACCCAACCAACGGAGAGCTTCCTGCATTTAGAAATTTCCACGTTGACTCTCACTTGCACTACCCTCGTCATCAATTCTCCTCCCTTCCCCAATGTTCAACCTTATTATCTTGTAGTTTTTCTTGTTATTCTCCTACAACTCACTCGTTCTCTCTCTCCGTTATTCTCACACTTTCACTCTCACTTACTCTCTCTCTCCCTTATTCTCACACTTTCACTCTCACTTACTCTCTCTCTCCCCCTTATTCTCACACTTTCACTTTCACTTACTCATTCACTCTCTCTCTATCGTTGTTAATTCTCCCTAAGGGATTGACTTAGCTGGCAATGCATATAATGTGTGGTTGTGTCCTAACCCCCACCTTGATGAAGGCAATTAAACAATCTCCTCCGTTTTGTTTTTCTCCTTCCTTCTTGTAGGCTTCTTTTTCTTCTTGCTCTCTCTATTATCATCGACTTTTCTCATCCCTGAAAAATGAATTTTGAATCTGTCTTCAAAATTCATTAATTTTTTTTTTAAATCAGTTATCAATTTGAAGTTTAGATATTCTGTTCATCTTAAAAAAATGTTTATTAAAATCTAGATTTTGTTATTTATAATATTCATTATATGAAATGTAAAGGGTTGTGTGGCAGAGAGGACCTGGAGTCCTAACTCCGCCCTTAATAAGGGCAATCAATCAATCTTTCTCTTTCACTCTCTCTCACTCACTCTCTCTCTCTCTCGTAACTTACATGAATAAAGATCAGAATCCTACTTCCCACTAAAAGTAGTTCCTTGGCCTGCTTGTTTCTACTTCTTATTCAGAAAACTCTTTCCGCTCCATTTCTTTTTTCACTTCTAAAACTTTTACTCCTTCTCCCTCCCCAATCCGTTTGTTCCTGGTCACCATTTTCTAATTTTACTTCTCCTTTTCCTTCAAATCCTTTCTCTGTTCCTTCTTCTGATCCATTCTTGGTTTTTTTCTCACTTGTTCTTACTTGATTCCTACTTCTTCTTTCACTACTACTTCTTTTTCTTCCAATATTTCTTTTCATCCCTAGTCTTCGCTTTCTATTCCCGTCTCCTTTCTAATCCTGTTCCAAGGGACGCTTTTCCTTCTTCTTCCCATCATCATGCTCCTCTCCCTCCACCACCATCACGTATTGATTGATTGATTGATTGGTTGAGTACTTTATTTATGTAGATTACAATATAATACTGGCTTATACACTTACATAAAATTCAACATCCATAGATTATCATCCATCAACAGAATCGTATCAATTGTACTGCTGTTATTAGATTAAAAAATTATTTCTTATTTTTAGAACTGGTGGCTGGAGCTCAAGGCTTCTTTTTCCAGTTATGCCAAAAACTATTGTATTTTAATGATTATTTTTGTTTGTAAAAATATTTCTTGTATTTGTCAATATTCAAACTCTATATACAATAGCATACAATACATCACAGTTTCTTCCCGAAGAATGGGCATTGATGTGTCCAAAGCCCCGCCAATTTATATAGATGCATAACAATATTATCTATGATTATTCGAAATTGTTTTTTCATAATTTTTCATATCATCTATATATATAAAAGCGAAATGGCACTCACTCACTCACTCACTGACTGACTCACTCACTCACTCACTCGCAGAACTAAAAATCTACCGGATCAAAAACGTTCAAATTTGGTAGGTATGTTCAGTTGGCCCTTTAGAGGCGCACTAAGAAATCTTTTGGTGATATTTTACCTCTAAGGGTGGTTTTTAAGGGTTTAAAGTTCGTCTTTTAGCATGTATAATCTTCTTATTCCAATATCTTAAAATTATAATTGAAAAATGTCCATACCATATGTTTAATATAGAACTATAATCTAGAGAGAGTACCTCTTCGAAACAGTTGTTCTGGTAACTAAATTAAAAATTTTGTCAGGTTGGAATTAAGTTGAGTTGACTTTGTTAGGTTGGCACCAAGTTGAAGATTGAAATGCATTTATCCAGGACCTCCTAAATACCAATTTATCCTGTACTTCCTAAATACCTATTTAGGAGGTCCTGATTTATCGCGGAAAAATTGATTGGGTACTGCTACTTCAATCAGAGCTATTCCTGGGTGTTTTTCGAGATCAAATCGACATAATACGTTCAAATTCGGTACAGAGGTTTCACTGAGGTCTACATGCTGGCGAGCGAAGCGAGCCCGCTGATCTCATTTTCGGACGATCCAGACGGGGGTCGAGGGGGCGGAGCCCCCTGGCTAGACGGATATGAGGAGCGAAGCGAGCCTGACGGCTAGTGTCATACACAGTTCAATAATTATTTTCTTAGTCTATATTATGTAAATTCATCTATGATTTTGATGTATTGTAAGCTATTGTATATAAGTGTATAAGCCAGTATTATATTGTAATCTACATTACAATAAAGTACTCAACCAATCAATCAATCAATCCACCATCCCCTAATGCTTCCATTCATCATTATTTTCTCCTTCCATAATTCTTTGTCTCTTCCTTCTTCTCTCTGCTTATTTTTTTTCTCTTTTAATCCTCTTTCATTTTCATCATTTTTATCGTCCTTTTCTCCTCTCTTTTCTCCACCTCCTTTTCTCTTCATCTCCCTTCTTCTCCCCCCCTCCTCACACTCCTCTCCTCGTCCTACTTTTCAACTTTCATCTCTCTCTTTCCTCTGTTTAACCCCGTTTCTCTGCACGTCTCCAAATACACTCAGCGCTCTCCGTTGTAACACGTTCCAGCGTCCCAACCACACTGAAATTGAATGGCTTTTTGTTCAAAGTTTTATGCTGTGTGTACTCCTGTCCATATAAACCATAGTAGTCGATTGTCCTACACCTACACGACTCGCAACAATTGTTGTCCTTATCATTGGCATTGTCATTTGTTGTTGTTGTTGTTGTTGACTCATCGAATGGAAGGGACGCCATGCCATCGCAAAATAGATAAATAGTTGTCAAACGTTCCATTGTTCCGATTTGATTTGATTTCCAGGTAAGACAACCACGAGAATGAAAGTGATAGAAATGACGAATTGATTTTTGCTGGGGTTATTGATGAGGATATAGAATACAATAACCACCTTTTTCCCAGCCGTTTTTTCTCACTATTTATTGAATTACAATTATTGCACTATACATGATTATCCTATTATATTAAGCGAGCAGAGGAGTTGAATGGAATAGGGGCGTAACCCAGAAATTGAGATTTCGAGAAAATGGGCCTTGAAGTTTTCAACTAGTTTAAAAAAAGAGAGAGGTTTTTTCTAAATACTTGGAAATTATATTATATGATAGTTTGATTTTTTTATGAATAGATTAGAATATAAAAATTCAAAGTATACAGCTACAGTTAATCTATAATGAATATTTAAAATATGCTTGTAACTGCCCTTATTCCATTCAACAGCTAAATACTACCCTTTATCCGTTCATGTCACATTGAATGGAAGAAGGTCAGTTTCAGTCATTTGAGACTTTGCATTATATTTTAGCTGTAAAATAATAAAAAAATTGAATGGATGATGATTAATAAATATAAACTTAATAATGATGATATTTATTGAATTTATTTTTCAAAAATAAATGATAACAAACAGAAAAGTTATAACTACCTAAATGGTAGTAGTCTGCTGGACTTTGCAAATTTGGTCGAAACAGGCCTTTATGAGATAAGGAAAAAAGTTATATACATTTTAATGTAACCTAAGTGGTAGCTGCCTGAGACTTTGCGAATATATTGTCAAAATATGCCTTTTGGTCATCACTCAGGTATGGGTAAAGACGTAGGTTTAATAGAATAAAAATAATCAAGTTCCAATACTTTCTATTACTCAAAGTTAATTCTAAGATCTCAAAAGCAAAGTATAACGTATTAGAGCATAATAATCATGAAGCATTTCTGTTTACAACCAATCCAAAAGCCTAAGCTGGAAGCTCTGATCACAGACTGTGGAAATGAGAACTGCTGACAAACATAACCTCCTAAAAATCAAAGTCATGATCTCGAGAAAGAAGATATTAGAGTGAAACTTTGCAGGTATACCAACAAAACTACGTAGATTCCAAAGCATTTAACGGAAAAAGGGCAGAACTTGGTTTACGCCCCTATTCCATCTATTTATTATATCCAAGGGATCTCGAAAACAGTTCTAACGATTTTCACGAAATTTGGAACGTAGTAGGCTTATGATATAAAAATTCGATGACACTAGGTCTCATCCCTGGGAAAACTCGCTGAAGGACATGGAAAAGATAATAATTATTTATTTATCCTTGGAAAAACAGATGATAATTTCATCATCTGTCGAAACAGAAGATGTGTGTGTGAGAGAGAAACAGAATTATTTCCAGCTGTGTAATCAATTAGCGAGAAATATTATCTAGACATATTAATCGACTATTAATCAAAATAATCTGATTTGTTGACATGACATTCTAAACTAGAGTCTTATCATAATTTTCAAAGATTATCTGACAATTTTAAGTGATTAGTGAGTGTTATTTTATTATTCAATTTGGTTTGTAAACAATCTAAATAAGAACTTTTTACTTTCCTTGCCCTATTACCATAGGTTTTCCGAAAAAAGTTAAGGTACCCCAATTCCAAATTTCCAAACGTTTCAAGGTCCCTGAGTCCAAAAAGTGTGTGTGTGTGTGTGTGTGTGTGTGTGTGGTGTGTGTGTGTGTGTGTGTGTGTGTGTGGTGTGTGTGTGTGTGTGTGTGTGTGTGTGTGTGTGTGTGCGCGTGCGTGCGTGTGCGTGTGCGCGTGTGTGTATGTGTGTGTGCGTCTGTGTACACGATATCTTATCTCCCAATTAACGGAATGACTTGAAATTTCAACTTTTCAGAATTCGAGACTTTTGATTCCACTGTTTTTTGGTTCATCTAATTTCAATTCCATCTGTGATATTAGCTTATTTTTTCAATGATTTAGAGTATATTATATAAATATTGTAGTAACATATGTAATGTATTTATGATGTGATGTTTATGACTTGTGTTAATATTGTATTATATACGATGCATAACATGAAAATAAAATTGAATTGAATTGATTGTGATTAATAATGTCATACTTTATGAAATTCGTTGACAGCTATACCTTCATTCAATGGAAATTACTGTATGAGCCAGAATTATATATTGAAACTTACATGAATAAAAAACTATAAACTAATCTCCCTTCTATATTTTGTCATTCTTTACTCCAATCTGCATGAATAAAGGAATCTAATCAAATATCTGTTCCCGGTTTTGTTTCTCTGCTATCTCTTACTTTCTCTATATAACTTAACATACTCCATCCTATTCTCTATCCCCAATCGCTCGAAAAATTAGTTATCCTATTTCTATTCTATTCTCTCTCGCTCTCTTTGAAAAAATATCTTATATAGAAAATGACTGAGTCTGTCCAACCCTAGAGCACTGCATGACAAATATTCTAATCTCCCTTACTTTCCATTCTTCATTCCAATCATTCATCCATCTTACATAATACATATTCATCATCTCATCTCAACATTTTCTGTTCTTTAGTATTGTATATCGTAATTATTACTCAATCAATTTCTTAAATCTTAATTAAATCACACCCTATAACGTTTGTTCCATTTATCTGGTTTGAATCATTAATGCAATATTGTATCCACTATTACTCATTCTAACATCATCCATCTTATTCATTCATCCCATTTCTAAGATTCAAATCACATATTCACATGTTATAATATTCCCAACTGCTATATTCCATCACAACTCGGTCGTGTGTTGATGGGAAGAATATTATTTTATATCCTTCTTAGGGAATCGACAATTATTTGTTGAAGTTGAAACACCGCCGATTTATGATTTTATTTTATATCCTTCTTGGAGAATCGACAATATTATTTGTTGAAACACCGCCGATTTATGAAGTTACATTACAATTTTATATTATCGTTATTCTAATTGCATGCGATCTTTATTCTTATTGATTAATTGTTCATACTTTGTAAAATTCGTTGAATAATTAGCATTACCGTCATTTAATGTAAATTGGTGTTCAAGCCAGAATATATTGTAACTTATATGAATGGAAAACTCTTATTTTATATAATCTCTCTCGTTTATTTTGTCACACTTCACTGTAATCTACATAAGTAGAGAAATCTGATCAATATCTGCTCTCTTTTGGTTTTTCTGCTCTCTCTTGCTCTAAAATAACTAAGTCTATTCTCTCTCACTCTCTTTAGTGATCTACTCTCTCAAACTATCTTTCTGTAAATTGGAAAGCAGTTAAAAAGCGGTAAAAAGAGATACCAATGAACCTTTTGCCAGTCAGTGTCGAGCGGTTTATGCAGTTGGTCGTTTTCCAACCGTCCTCTCTATGTAGTATCAGGGCCTCACGTGGGCGTTCTTACGACCCTCTGACCCTAGAGGGCGTGCCTCACATAATTTGTAACTCAGCCAAACCTCAGTGCGCCATACGAAACTCATTCGTCCTCACGCTACATTCTAGATCATGATTTGCCATCCTCCTCATCTCTATTTCGGATCGAGAATCATTCATATTGAATAATGAATTTATTGCCAAATACAAGAAATATTTTTACAAATGAAAATAATCATCAATATACAATAGTTTTTGGCGTGACTGGAAAAAGAAGCATTGAGCTCTACTATCTTTGCTGTGTAAGATATCCATTCATGTTTATAAGTTTTACATGTTTGATGTCTTTTTGTTTAAGTTCATGCAATCCTTCTCATCTTTTATCTGGAAAATTTGACATACTGAGAACTATGTCCTACTTGAATCTAGATGAATTTGGAATAGGCCGATAATCATCCTCGGTAAGTTAAGAATCTACATGAAAAAATTTCAAGTTAGTTTTAAGTTAAAGTTTCAGTTTCAGATCAAGTTTTAAGTTAGTAGTTGAGACGTGATGATGCGTCATTCGTGAATTTCCTATCCCGTAAGAGTATAAGCCAAGTCTTTCAATTATTATATTACAGAATTTCCTATCCCATACGAGTATAAGCCAAGTCTTTCAATAATTATTATATTACAGAATTTCCTATCCCATACGAGTATAAGACAAGTCTTTCCTTTATTATACTATAGATAATTAATACTTTTTCTTATTTTTGTGTATCAAATTCATTTTGTATGCTTCTGATGACTTTCTTCATTGTTTATTTTTCTCTGATAGTTATGCCTACATGAGTTAGAGCTACACATGAGCCTAGGCTTGTTTTTGGATAATGAGAAGGATAAAATGAGGGATGAGTTGGCCCAAGAATAGTATATAAAATAGTATATAATAGCCATATAATATCCTTGGAGTTGGCCTACAGCTTTAAGTTGGTTCCTATCCTATTATGGTGTAAATCTGATGTAAAATTGGTTTATTCTCATATGAGATACAGGCTTGTGCGTCTGTAAAGGTCCGTATAGATATAAGCGCCGCGAACATGAGCAATTCACTTTTAATCAGCTGATTATATCTGTATTTTTACAGAAACGGTAAGATTCAGATATAAAAAGCTTGGCATCAGCTGATTAAAATTGAATTGCTCATGTTCGCGGCGCGTGAATCTGTACGCACCTTAATGAAGAGGATATTAATAAGGATGATTCGACATGTAGCAGTAGCTTAGGTGGGTTACAATTACGAACCAATGGAAAGCGATTTTTAAACTCATAAAATCCTTCTCATCATCGATGTAGATCATAAAAGTATTCTCTATCCATTTGCAGATGATGTAATACGTTGCATTTTTACTTTGCATGAAATTCGTAATAAATGTTGGTGTTTTTATTTCAGCAAATAAATGAGAAGTTTGGAAAAATGAGTTTTAGTTGAATCACAAATGATGAAGTTGAAAGTTAATTAGTTATTGGTTTCTAGACAAGGCTAAAATAAATTATTGTCTGCAAAGGCCACATTAGCCATAGGCCAATCATTATCATCATATAGTATGATAAAAATGTTATTCATTAGAGAGAGTTCAATGAGTACTTGAACACAAATAATGACAATGATTCTTTGGTCTAATTTTAGAACTTGGTCTAATTTTAGCCTAAATGTTCACACAATAGGCTGATGAAATCAGATCCATTACTCAAATATAAGAGTGCCACTCAAAGAATTACCAAGTATCTATTAACATTTGAATAAATGAGTGAATTCAACTTACGTAGCCTGTGTAGCCGCTTACTGGCTGAAATACAGAGTCAGTTATAATACAAATCGCCGACCAATCAGGAGAGAGAGTAGGCGGAGCTTGAAGGCGTGGTTTCAATTTTGTTTCTAGTAAGTGATGTCATCTACCGGCTGAATACATAACTAGTCATACTATAAATCGCCTAACAAGGCGTGATTCTAATTCTGTTTTTGTTTGCGATTGGTTCTTATTTTGTCTCCTCTCATTCATATAATCTCCATGAATCTATCCTTCGAGTATTCTGTCCACTATTTATTTAATTGCAAATACCTCAAACATTTGTTTGTCAGTAACTTTAGTCCAGTTACACACACATCGAATTTTGGACATAGATTTTTCCGCCGTCCTCATAAATTTGATTAGATTGAACATAATTTGATAAACATATTTATGATGTGATCATGTGTCAAGTTCCATTCATTCTGGTAAAATTTATGAAGACGGTAAAAATCGATGTGTGTGTGTGTGTGTGTGTGTGTGTGTGTGTGTGTGTGTGTGTGTGTGTGTGTGTGTGTGTGTGTTGTGTGTGTGTGTGTGTGTGTGTGTGTGTGTGTGTGTGTGTGTGTGTGTAACTTTACGCTTCCATTGAATACATTATGAATGGGATGAATATAATTTATTTCTATCATTAGGCCTATTACAAGTATTACAAACACTTTTTGCTATTGAAATGCTTATTATTTAATCACTTTTTTGCAATTGAAAAGAATGACTATCAGTAAAATTTGACTATTTTTGCTATTAAACTGCTTATTATTTAATCAGTTTTTTGCAATTAAAAAGAATGACTATCAGTAAAATTTGACTATTTTTCCTATTAAACTGCTTATTATTAAATCACTTTTTTGCAATTAAAGAGAATGACCAGCAGTAAAATTTGACTGCTATTCGTTCTTTTTAATAGCAAAAAGTGATTTAATAATAAGCAGTTCGTGATGGAAAACAACATTGAAGAATTACAAACATCTTTCTACCATATCATCTTCAACTGCAATAGATTTACTCGGCTCCAATTCCTGTATTATTCTCCTTTCTTCCAAAACTCCTCTTCTTCTTCTTCTCCTTCTTCTTCTTCCTCTTCCTCTTCCTCTTCCTCTTCCTCTTCCTCTTCCTCTTCCTCTTCCTCTTCCTCTTCCTCTTCCTCTTCCTCTTCCTCCTCCTCCTCCTCCTCCTCCTCTCCTCCTCCTCCTCCTCCTCCTCCTCCTCCTCTTCTTCTTCTTCTTCTTCTTCTTTCTTCTTCTTCTTCTTCTTCTTCTTCTTTTTTTCTTCTTCTTCTTCTTCTCTTCTTCTTCTTTCTTCTTCTTCTTCTTTCTTCTTCTTTCTTCTTCTTCTTCTTCTTCTTCTTCCTGCTCTTCTTCTGTCTTCTTATCAATATTTCATTATATTCTGCTTCTTTTCTTGTCAGCCTTTCTTCTTTCTTTCTCTTTTCGTATTTTTCCTCGTTGATTTGGCAGGTGAGGCTAGTTGAAGCTGGAACAAGCTAGCATAAACCTGCCTCTTCTAACCAGTATTACTCGGGCCGAACTGAAGCTTATGAAAATTTATTGTCAAACCAGAGTCAGGATTTCCGTGAGCTTCCTTCCCACAAGAAGCCTCAGATGCGGGATCTGCAGATTTTACTCTCAAGACCAATATTTTAGAGGCAAGGTTTCTGAGAAGACAGGTGCGAATCTCGTCGGTGGTCGGATTCGAAGGGATTTGGGAGATGTTTGCCCAATCTCGGCTGAACTCCTACTAATCATTCTTGTAATTATTTGTTACTTATACTATCCCCGATCGATTCATGAACATTCAACAGGTAACCCATGCTCCGTAAGGGTCTAATCAAAAACTTGACCTACTGAAATTTTGAAGAATTTAAAATAGGCCTATTACCGACCTCGGTAAATTAAGAATCTAAAGGTGCGTACAGATTCACGCGCCGCGAACATGAGAAATTCACTTTCAATCAACTGATGCCAAGCTTTTTATATTTATATATTATACCGTTTCTGTAAAAATACAGATATAGTCAGCTGATTAATTGTGAATTGCTCATGTTCGCGGCGCGTAATCTGTACACACCTTATATGCATAATATTTCAAGTTAATCAGTTCAGTAGTTCAGACGTGATGATGCTTCATTCGCAAATTCCCTATCCCGTACGTGTATAAGCCAATTCTTCCCTTTGTTAAAGAAGATAATGTACCCGCAATACGGGAATTCATTCTTTGGATGCTTTTATATTTGCATCAATGAATTGTAAATCTCTATTAGTTTTTCACTAAATTGTAGATTCTTCAGTACTCATCTAAGTTACTGATAGACTGACTGACTCACTGTACAGTCGGTTGGGAACGCTGTGGAGTGTCGTGCAGGGTACTGTTCAGTTTTGTTCTGAATTTTCAATAATACAAGTTTCAAATTGTGATTTCAATGTTACAGTATAAGCAATATTATTCAAAAACAAAAGATTAGGATACAATCAACAATATACCTATACCAACATAAGATGTAGTGACCCTGTAATAAAATTCGTACCTAGAACGTAAATTTGTTTCCCTAACGTGAAATTCGGCCTAATCATGAGAGTGGTGTACTAATCAAACATAAGTTTTTCATATAATGGCATGATCTATTTCATCTTCTATCTATATTTATAAAAGCGAAATGGCACTCACTCACTGACTGACTGACTCACTCACTCACTCACTCACTCACTCGCATAACTAAAAATCTACCGGACCAAAAACGTTCAAATTTGGTAGGTATGTTCAGTTGGCCCTTTAGAGGCGCACTAAGAAATCTTTTGGCAATATTTTAACTCTAAGGGTTGTTTTTAAGAGTTTAAAGTTCGTCTTTTAGCATGTATATACTTCTTCTCCCAATCTCTTAATTATAATTGAAAAAAGGCCATACCATATGTTAATATAGAACTATAATCTAGAGAGAGTACCTCTTCGAAACAGTTGTCAACTGGTAACTAAATTAATAATTTTGTCATTTGGCATTAAGTTGAGTTGACTTTGTTAGGTTGGCACCAAGTTGAAGATTTAAATGCATTTATCGCGGAAAAATTGATTGGGCACTGCTACTTCAATCCTGGGAATATTATATTACTAGCAGTCAGGCTCGCTTCGCTCGCCATATCCGTTTAGCCAGCCGTTTAGTCTGGACCCCCGACTGGATTGTCCTAACATATGATAAAAATGCCCAAATGAAAAATGCAGGCGAGCGAAGCGAGCCTGCTGATCTCATTCTTGGACGATCCAGTCGGGGGTCCAGGGGGCGGAGCCCCCTGGCTAGACGGATAGGGCGAGCGGAGCGAGCCTGACGGCTAGTTAATAATAATTGTTAATCAATTCATATGATGAAATGGAAACATTTTGATATTGTCAAAACTCATTGAGTAATTTTGATTTGTCTACTCCACCATCTGGAGAATCGTCTTTTGCACTTTTCCACTCGATCATCAAATATATTATATTATAATATTTCTAATAAAAGCATTGTCATTTACTGACACAATTTGAAATGCTAGTTCTGATTGATATCAATCTCTTGTAAACTGAAAACTTAAACAGCAGTGTATAGTTTTTGTAAAACTCTACGATTGTCTATTAGCTGCAGACCAATGAAATTAATGCTTTACTGTCATTCGCCGAGACTACACACGATCGAGTATTTCCAAGTCTTTTCTCGGCCAATGACAGTGGAGCTCAACCTCCATTGGTCAACAGCTAATAGCCAATCGTAGGGCTTCATCCACACTATAGATATTCTGATGGCAGATAATCTGCTGCTCTCTGTTTAAGCGATTATATTACTTATATTGGATTTTATTACTAGAGATTGATAATTATATAACAACCGGAGCTGGTATCTCAGATTTCTCTAATAAGTTAATGATTTGATAATATATATTCGTTTCCATCCAATATGGATATCTATAACATCACCTCCATAACAACACAGGAAGTATAAGAGTGGAAGATTCCACAGCATCAAATTCGGTATCATAAATATTTCTGTAATATTCAGCACCCCGTTATTTTAATGAAAGACTCATGACCCAATTAGAAAAAGCTAAGCTTATTCAAATTCAATTCATGCCTTAATGATCCGGTATTCTCAATTTCGCTACTGAATCACGTGGACTGCACTGCTGAAGAGACAAAATTATTTTATATTCATTGGATGGAAATCTCATTTTCCATTTCTAAAGTCATTTTCCCAGTAACTAGAAGAAACTGAAAAACAAGAACGGAGCTCCCAACAAAAGTATCTCAGATTAATTCTGTCGCGTAATTAGAAGAAGTATTTGTCTTTCTCTGAGAAAAAATTCGCTTTTTCTCCCCAATTCGAAGAAGCTTCACCATTCCACCAATACTGTTCAACTTGGGGAATGTGAGCGAATCACGAAAAACGATTTTATAATTTTTCTCGATCTTGACTTCTATCATGAATTCAGATTCTCGTGAGAAATAAATCCAATGTCGATAGAAATGGCCGATTCTATTTTCCACACTACTGTGTGTTTCTACATTGTTGATTAGTGAATCTCCACAGTTTGATTTACAGACAAAACGGTGACCTTTTCACACCCTATGTAAGATTGTCTAGAACTCATAGGAGTCATATGTATCAGAGGCATGTAATGTTTAATAAACTCCCCATAGCAATAAGAAATTTGCAAGAAAAAAGCTTTAAATTAGTGGTAAAGAATTGGCTGAAAAATAATCCATTTTATAACTTAAGAGAATTTCTAGACTGTGATATTAGTAGTATTGCTAGACTGTGAGCTATAATTAGTTTTCATGTTATATATTATATTGTAATATGTATTTCAAATTTATATTTTGTTGACGAAGCCTATTGCATTGATGTTTATATGTTTAATGGCAAATAAAATTCTTATTCTTATTCGTTTAATTATCACAGAAGAATGTAGAATGATATTAGGCTCTAGACAGCATGATACCTACTATAACCAATCCACAATTCATTAGGGTTTCAACCTGTTTTTTCCAATTGATTCACAGATTTTTTCTGGATAAAACATAATTCCACAAAATATTTTTAATGTACTCCAACAAAATATCAGCTTCGATGCGTCTAGGAGTACCACTGTTGAATACCCTGAGATTGACATGTTTATGAAATACAGATATTCAAGAGCCCAAAAAACAAAACTGAACAAAACATTAGGAAAAACTAGACATTGGTGGAGCTTTCTATCACTTTTCTGGAAGACTCTTTCTACTTGATAAAATTATTGATTGTTTATAGAGTTGTAACTTCAGAGTTGCGTCAAAGATATGTTTTACAGGTTATTGGGGTTCAAATGGAATTATTCGATTACTTGATGGATAAATAGGTGTAGTATTGAACTATCGGAATATTGTCTTGTGGTTATATTCAAACCCAAATCTATAGAAGTCAATTTCCACTTTCTCATTTCGGGTTACATGAAAATTTAAAATCAAAGTACAATTTTCAACATATATTTTTTGACCGAGCGAAGTGAGGTCTAAGATTCAAGTCGACGGTTTGGCATTTCTCTTAATGTTCAAAAGTTTAAATGTTTATATGTTTTTATGTTGCGCATTTACGGCGAAACGCGGTGATAGATTTTCATGGAATTTGATAGGTATATCCCTTTTTTTAATGCGCTTCGACGTATATACAAGGTTTTTGGAAATTTTGCATTTCAAGGATAATATAAAAGGAAAAAGGAACTTCCTCATACGCCAATATTAGAGTAAAAATCAGACTATAGAATTATTCATCATAAATCAGCTGACAAGTGATTACACAGATGTGTGGAGAAGCCAGTCTATAGTTTCAATCAGGTACTTGTGGATGAGAATACGCGAGAGGTCTACTGTTCACAGAACTACTAGTCAATAGAGTTGTAACTTCAGAGTTGCTTTAAAGATATATTTTCACAGTTTTTTTGAGGTTCAAATAGAATGATTTGATTACTTGATGGATGAATAGGTGTAGCATTGAACTATTGGAATTGTCCTGTGATTATATTCAAACCTAAATCTTTAGATGTCAATTTCCACTTTCTCATTTAGGGCTACATGAAAATTTAAAATCAAAGTACAATTTTTAACATATATTTCTATTATTTCCGTAATATTTTAAATTTGAAGGCAATTTTCAAGTTTTTAAGCCATTATCTGTGAAGCTATTTTATCTCAAGAACTCTCTCCAGAGCTCTCTCTGGTTATGTCGAGTGAGTAAACGTGTGTCAGTTCGGCTCCGTCTTCTAACAGATATTTCGTAGGGTTATACAGTTCAATTCACTTCAAATTATACATCTAGTTATTCAGTTTCTCGAGCTTAATTCAATAGTGAAATTATATTTTTGATTAACTCACACTCTTTTTATTTATCTTGAAAAAACATTCCTAAATCTTCAGTTCACCTTCTCGCCTATAAAAGTGTAAATCCACCTAACGGTACACGATGGTTCGACCGAATAGAGGCACACCGAAGAATGAGGTCAATGCTCCGAAGCCAGCTATTTCTGGAGCATTGTCCGAAGAGACCCTCCTCATTATTCGACAGCAAATCGAAGAGTCTGTCCACAGTGCTGTATCAATGGCTGTGAAATCTATTTTCGAGGAACTTCAGGCATTGAAGGAGGAGAACAAACAGCTGCACGATAGAATTCGTGAGCTGGAGGTGTCTTGTCACCTGAAGGTCGACGACCTCGAGCAATATGGGCGCCGACATTCTATACGTATTTTTGGGATCCCGGAGAGTGACAAAGAAGACACGGACCTGCTGGCGCTCGATGTCTTTAACAAGAAGCTGAACGTGCCCGTGACTTTGGCGGATGTCAACCGCTCGCATCGCGTTGGAAGGCGTCAACCACCTCAACAAGGGCAAGCTAAACCCAAGGACCGACCATCATAGTTCGACTCTGCAGCTACCGGACCAGGAAGATGATCTTCGACGCTAAGAGGAAGCTGAAGGGTTCCGGCGTCACCATTCGCGAGGATCTGACTGCGGAGCGCCTCAAGATCCTCAACGCTGCGGCCGACCGTCATGGGCATAGGAATGTCTGGTCATCGGACGGGAGGATCAAGATCTCTATCGGCGAGGGAGGATCCAAGAGGGTCCACACAGTCGAGAGGATGACCGACCTTCAAAAAATAAAGGTAAATTAAATCATTTCAGGATTCGATTACTAAGGTGCCCTTCACTACAAAAATAGGAAATTCGTATTAAAACATTTCAAAATAGATATACCTTGGCATTTTCATGAGCTGGCTTTCTGTTCTATAAATGAATCTTTCCACTGCTATTTATGATTATGTATGAGGCAATTATTTCAAACTAAGGAGATCCACATTTGTTAATACTGATTAATAATTTATCTTGATATTAATTCCCAAAACTACGTTCAATGCATCAACTACTATACTCCAGAGGGTACTTAGAGAATCATTATCTCTATTCTTACTAATAATTATTACATCTCTTACCAAAATTATTTCCATAATTAATAATTTTCGAAATGCTGAATTTCAATAAATTGGATGATTAACATACGTTATAGATATGGATGTAATCTATAGGTAAAGATAGTAATCTCTTCTATATTAGGTGTACATAATGATATCTCTACTGTTGCCACAGCTCGAGCAATAGAAGCAAATGTGTGAAGAATTATTGATAGAACGGAGGGGTGGGTAGTCTGTTCATATGCTTATATAGGGGCTGTGTTTCATTAAATGTTATCTTAGACATTCATCACTAAAATATTACAGTTCTCAATTTACTACTTTTATTGTTATTGCAACTCCCAATAGTTAATTATACTTCTAATACTATATAATATTTTTCACACTTCACCGTTCAATCCTATTTAAAACTCATCTAAAATAATCTAGCACTTTCTCCATCGTCTCCTCTACTTCTTATTTTTCTTTCTAATTTCTCTTCTTGATCTTATATTTATAATGATTACTTGAATATTGTTGTTTGCGATGATGATTATTATTCTTTTCTATTCTTCTTCTTCTTCTTCTTCGTCTTCTTCTTCTTTTCTTCTTCTTCTTCTTCTTCTTCTTCTTCTCTTTCTTTTTCTTTTCTTCTTCTTCTTCTCTCCTTGATTAATTCAAGATCACAATACGATGTTCTATTTCTTATTCTATAGTTCAGTTTCATAAGTTCTTCTCAATTTGTGCACATTCCTTCTTTCTCTTCTTTTCTTCCCCATTGTTATCATTATTTTCCCTGTGATTTTTTCACTAGCTATCCAGCATGTTCAAATGTTTATTTCTCTTTCTATATCTATTTATCTTCCTACCTTTTCTCTTTCTATCTGATTACCTTCTACTAGTATCCATATATTATTATAATATCCATATATTTATCCATATAATATTCGATTCTTTCCCACATTGAATCATACTATTCCTCTTCAATTTTATGGGGATATTATTCATTATCAGTTGTATTATGTATCTTTTCTCAATTGATAACTTTCTTCAAAGATTTTTCGTTTTTCTGCTGGCTTTTTCTTCTCTTTTTCAGTTTTTACTGGATCCCATTTCGCTCTATCTCCACCATGAACACGATCTTCCACTACTGGATTCCATCTCTCTCTATCTCCACTTGGACTCGATTTTCCACCACTGGATTCCATCTCTCTCTGTCTCCACTTGGACTCGATCTTCCACTACTGGATTCCTTCTCGCTCTATCTCCACTTGGACCAGATCTCCCACTACCAGTTCTTCCTCAATCTTCGTCTTATTCACCATTAGGATTATTCATCACCGGAACTCCACACATCTACATCTTATTGTGTTTAGTGAATTTTGTTTTGAACTAGTGCTTTAAATAGTGAAGGGAGCCGAACTGTCAAGGCATGCTGAATGCACTCGAATCAAGAGACTTTTTCATTTAGGTTAAGTTTTATCAGTTTCATCCCCATTTTCCCCGTCATGTGTGTTCTGAGGTCGGTTCACGATTGGTCTGCTGCTTCCATGATGCCTCTCACTGACACGTCAGCTCGCTCGCCCTCAAGTAGGTATGATTATTTCAATAATAGTAATAATGACGCAGGTATGTTTCTAGCAAATAAGCTCCACTCTTTCAAAAAACTTTTCAAGGCTGCTCACCTTAACGTACAATCCCTCAGTTGCCACATTGATGAACTCAGAGCAATCTTCCGTTTTCAGGACTTCAATATAATCGGAATTTCCGAATCATTTTTGAAGCCTAGTATTTCATCAAATTTTGTTGCATTGCCTGGATATAATCTTTTCCGGAATGATAGATTAAATAAAGCTTGTGGGGGTGTAGCAATTTATGTGAAAGAAGGTATCAAAACAAAAGTTTTAATCACATCTAAACAAGAGTATTGTTCCAGACCAGAGTTTATGCTACTTGAATTATCCTTATCTAGTACTGATAAATTACTCGTTGGTATCTGTTATCGCCCACCAAAAATAGGTCATTTCACAGATTTCGAAAGTGCCTTGCTTTCTCTTATGCCTTGTTATAACCGTATACTAGTTATGGGGGATATGAACACCGACTTGAACATGACAAATCGTAACTTTGACTACTTTCAACTGACTACAATTTTCCAATGCCTAAACATGACTATTTTACCTCTCGATCCAACTCATCATACTAATGAATCAGACACACTCATTGACCTTCTCATTGTTAGTGATCCCAATGAGGTTGTTCAAGCAGGCCAAATCTCAGTCCCAGCTATTTCTAGACATGATTTGATCTACTGTGTACTTTCCCATAAGATACCCAAGCCAGAACAGAAAATTATCACTTATAGAGACTTCAAAAACTTTGATGAAGCCGCCTTCCTGACTGATGTGGCTCAGACTCCATGGCATCAAATTGAAGCATTACCCTCAGTTGATGACATGGTCAAGACTTTCGAGAATTGGACTTTGACTTTGTATGACAAACATGCACCTTATGTGACAAGGAGGATTAATAGAAAACGACGAGTACCGTGGATGACTGAAGACATACTTAAGATGATGGGACGTAGAGACAAAGCACATAGAAAATTTAAAAAGACATTTGACTTGGACAGTTTGATAGAGTATAGGAGCCTTAGAAATAGGGTTAAACAGGAATTACGGAACTCAAAGATTAGGTACTTGAATTCGTTTATGACAAACAATAGACAAGACTCTAAATCACTTTGGCAGGGAATAAAAGAATTCGGGCTTGGCAAAGAGAAATCGAATCCACAAATTGACTTACCATTGAATAATATAAATGACCATTTCGTTTCACACTCTAACCAACGCGACGAAGTTGTCATTGCTAATCACATGATGATCTTGAAGAGCAGGTTACAAACTTAGATTTACCAATCACTGATCAATTTCATTTCCATCCAATCTCAGAAGAAGACACTTTCAGAGCAATTCAACGTATTCATAGTAATGCTATGGGTGTAGACAAAATTCCTATTAAATTTATCAAGAAGATGTTATTTGCTGTTTTACCAACCATTACATACATTTTCAACAAGTCACTTGAAGAAGGCATTTTCCCTGAAAACTGGAAGTTTGCTCTGGTTCGCCCTCTAAATAAAGTTCCATCACCCAATAAAGTTGAGGATTTTAGACCAATCAGTATTTTACCTGCATTGTCCAAAGTGCTAGAAAGACTCATTCATGCTCAAGTTGTAAAATTTCTAGACAACAATAGTAAGCTTCATAACTTTCAATCAGGCTTTAGAAAATCCATTCAACTGAGACAGCTCTGCTTCGTGTCACTGATGATATAAGGTTAGCTATGGACCAAAGAAAATGCACCATCCTCACCCTATTTGATTTTTCTAAAGCATTCGATACTGTTGATCATACAGTCCTTCTGAATAAGTTGGCTATTCTTGGTTTCAGTCACAACTCGTTAGTTTGGTTTAAATCCTATCTATTAGGTAGGAAACAATGTGTATCTGTCGGTGACAAAAAGTCAACTTGGAAAAACGTTATGCATGGAGTACCACAAGGTTCAATTTTAGGCCCTCTCCTCTTCACTTTGTATGCTAATGACCTTTCTTCCATTATCAAATTCTCCAGTTTCCATACTTATGCAGACGACCTTCAAATCTATTTAAGCTGTCCCATAACAAAAATTAATGAAACAGTTGGAATAATGAATCAGGATATCAATTCGATAGTGGAATGGACAAAGAAAAATGGCCTTAAGCTTAATCCCATCAAAACACAACCCATTATAATTGGATATTCTCGTCTTATAAACAATATTGACCTTGAATCGATTCACAAAATTAGTGTAGACGGTAATGACATTCCTTACTGTAGCTCAGTTAAAAATTTAGGCATTATTATGAATAATACTCTTGACTGGTCAGAACAAGTGAACAAAACTTGTAAAAAGGTATTCTCAGCCATGCATGCATTGAAGAAAATGCACGATATCCTCCCTAGAAACATTAATTATTATTGGTTCAATCTCTCATCTTCCCACATTTAATGTATTGTAATTCTGTTCTTAACG
Organism: Nilaparvata lugens; assembly: GCF_014356525.2. Taxonomy (NCBI): domain Eukaryota; kingdom Metazoa; phylum Arthropoda; class Insecta; order Hemiptera; family Delphacidae; genus Nilaparvata; species Nilaparvata lugens. The sequence continues at coordinate 91,678,971 of NC_052504.1, forward strand.
ATATGCAAGTCACTCTGAATGATAAACTACAGCGTTGCCAAAATTATTGTCTACGTTTCGTCTACTCTCTCCAACGCCATGATCATATCACCCCAGCCCACATTGCTAGTTCAACATTAAAGCTTCCCGATCAGAGGCTTTTTCGAATAGTCAAGCTTGTTAGAGATATCTTGATATACGGTAATCCGAACTATTTTAAAGATGATTTCAAATTGTCTCTGAAGGTAGGAGGATAGATGCTTCACATACTAGAACCGGAGAAAGTACTTTAAGGATACCCAATCATCGAACTACTATTTTCACAAAATCCTTCTTAGTCAGTGCCTGTCGTGCATGGAATGCACTTCCTGTTTCTATCAGGTCCATCGAGAGCCGAGCGAGCTTCATCCTAACTTTAAAAAAACATCTTTTGGAACAAATGACTGAAACTGTCCGGCCCTAGAACGATCACATGACATCCATCCCCCACCCATCCCACAAATACAAACCTTTAAACCATGTTATAGAACGAATTGTATATATATATATAATTTCAATTATCCACTGCATAATGCTGTATATTACTGAAAGTTGATAACCTGATCTACTTTCAGCCTACTTCATTTTATTAATCAATTATTTGATCTTATCTACCTATATAATTATTTTACTCTATCAATTTTCTGTTTTTTTTTCTCTTTAATATTCATATTGATTAAAACTTTTACAATATTTCCATTAATAAATAAATCCTTAGTTTAAATAACGAAATTAACGTTTTGGTAGAGAGTTAGTGGGGAGGATATTTTTAATATTCTTTCCGAAGAATGGACATTGATATGTCCAAAGCTCCGCCAATTTATGTAGATGCATAACAATATGATTATTATCCATAGTTATTATATTACAAACTGCTTTTTCATATCATATACAGTTCAATAATTATTTTCTTAGTCTATATCATGTAAATTCATCTATAATTTTGCTGTATTGTAAGCTATTGTATATAAGTGTATAAGCCAGTATATATTGTAATCTACATAAATAAAGTACTCAATCAATCAATCAATCAATCAATCAATCCAAACCGCATCCAATTCTACGAATAATGAGACTTTTTGTGTAGTTGAGAAGTTGATATTGTGATAATTATTCATATTGAATGAAAAAGACTAAGAAATTGTCAAAAACCACAGATTTATTGATACTTAGAAAGACCAGTTTCGGTTATTACACCATTGTCAATCTCTGATAAACTGTTTATCAGAGATAGATAATGGTGTAATAACCGAAAGCGGTCTTTCTAAGTATCAATAAATCTGTGGTTTTTGACAATTTCTTAGTCTTTTTCATTCAATATGAATAATTACCACAATATCAACAGTTTATCAGAGATTGACAATGGTGTAATAACCGAAACCGGTCTTTCTAAGTATCAATAAATCTGTGTTTTTTGACAATTTCTTAGTCTTTTTCATTCAATAATGAGACTCATAAGCTAGTTTCCCCTTAGTCCCATGTAGCCATTATCTCCCAAATCACAGACCCCACTTAAAGCACTCGAAAATAGCTTCAACTGTAGCCAGTCGGCTAGCAAGCTAATGCTGATTATAGGTGATTAAAGCCTGCAAACATTTATTGAAGCGTAGAAAGTTGGTCTCGTGATGCACTCAGCGAGTGAGAGAATTCTGGAATCCTTGAGGAAGTTTAAACAGTAGATGAAGAAGGGAGGGCTGTGGTAAAGATTGTGGGAGGATGTGATAAAGGCAGCGACAATATAAGATGGAATAAGATGAAGATGGTAAAAAGGGGAGAATATGATAAAGATGGTAGGAATTGGGAGGATGTGATAAAGGTAGCGACAGGAGGGTTGAGCAATAGATGATGGAGAGAGTGCTGTGATAAAGATGGTGGAAACTGTGAGGATGTGATAAAGGTAGCGGCAGGAGGGTTGAGCAATAAATGATGGAGAGAGTGCTGTGAAAGATGGTGGAAAGTGTCAGGATGTGATAAAGATGAAGAAAGGAGGTTTGATCAGGAGGGTTGAGCAATAGATGATGGAGAGAGTGCTGTGATAAAGATGGTGGAAAGTGTGAGAATGTGATAAAGATGAAGGATGGAGGTTTGATCAGGAATGATGATAGATCCCTGCACACACAAATCGAATTTTGTTCGTTCGATGTTTTACCGTTCTTATGAATTCCATCAGATTTAATGGAACTTGACAAACATCATCTGTTTAATCTAATAGAAGGACGGCAAAATATCTTACGAACAAAAATCGACGTGTGTGTAGCTAGCCTAATAGTATAGATGGAGATGGTGTAAGGTGAGAAGATGTGATAAAGATGGAGAGAGAATGTTTGGAGCAATAGATGATAGAGAGAGAGTTCTGTGATAAAGATGGTAGAAAATTTGAGATTGTGATAAAGATGGAGGCAGAAGGTTTGAGCAAAAGATGATGGAGAGAACTTTGTGATGGAGATGATAAATGGGAGGATGTGATAAAGATGGTAGGAGTTGGGAGAATGTGATAAAGATAGAGACAAGAGGATTGAGCAAAAGATAATGGGGAGAACGTTGTGATAAAGATGGTAAAAAGGGGAGGATATGATAAAGATGGTAGGAATTGGAAGAATGTGATAAAGATAGAGACAAGAGGATTAAGCAGAATATAATGGAGAGAACGTTGTGATAAAGATGATGAAAAGGGGAGGATATGATAAAGATGGTAGGAATTGGGAGAATGTGATAAAGATGGAGGCAGAAGGTTTGAGCAAAATATAATGGAGAGAACGTTGTGATAGAGATGATAAAAAGGGAGGATGTGATAAAGATGGTAGGAATTTGAAGAATATGATAAAGATAGAAAGAGACAAGAGGATTGAGCAAAACATAATGGGGAGACAGTTGTGATAAAGATGGTAAAAAGGGGAGGATGTGCTAAAGATGGTAGGAATTGGGAGAATGTGATGTGGAGACAGAAGGTTTGAGCAAAAGATATTGGAGAGACAGTTGTGATGAAGATGATGAAAAGGGGAGGATATGATAAAGATGGTAGGAATTGGATGAATGTGATAAAGATAGAGACAAGAGGATTGAGCAAGAGATAATGGAGAGAACGTTGTGATAAAGATGGTGAAAAGGGGAGGATGTGACAAAGATAGCAGAACAGATGGAGAAACATGTTAGGGAGTTGAAGCAGTTGTAGAAAAAGGACGAATGCCTTGATGGAAAGTATGAGATGTGAGGCATGTAACGGAGATTGTAGGAAATACGATATAAAAGAATATTAAGGAGTTGAAGAAGTGGTGACTGTTTTGGGGGAAGCATTGTTGGGGATGGTATAAGAACTATGAGGATTTGATGAAGATGGTAAGAAGGACAGCATAAAGATGCAAGGAAGTTCATGTAATGGGCATTGGAGAGAACACAATATAATAGAATGTGAGGAGTTGAAGAAGTGGCTACTGTTTAGAGGAAAGCATTGTTGGGGATGGTATACGAGTTATGAGGATTTGTTTAACATGGTAATAAGGACAGTATAAAGATGCAAGGGAGTTCATGTAATAGACAGACAATGTAGAGAATACAATCTAAAAGAATATTAAGGGGTTGAAGAATTGGCTAGTGTTTAAGGGAAAGCATTGTTGGGATGATGGTAAGAGCTACGAGGATATGATAAAGATGTTAGGAAGTTGAAGGAGGAGTTGATAGAAACAATTCATCGATGGAGAAAGTGGGAGGCACAAGGTTCTGATAAAGTCGGTAGATAGTAGAGATTTCTATAAAGATGAAGTGAAGGACAGTATAAAGATTCTAGGGAGTTAAAAGAAGGAATTCATTGATGGAGAAAGTAGGAGGGTTCTGATGAAGATGGTAGAAGGTAGAGATGTTAATAGCGTTGCAAAGGAATTCCCAAACGGCAGTTTGTAGGAGGTATGAGGTAGGAGGTATAAGATAGGCAGCGGTGAATGCCTAATAACCTGACCAAGCTAAAGTACCAGGCTACCAGACGGTTACCAGGCGCGACTGAGTTCGGAACTTGGCTCGTTTACAGAATCCTCCTATTTTTTACGACTTACCGCACTCCTGGTCTGTTCAACGTGTTCATTTAGTTAACATTACGCAGCTTTGCGAACTCCACTGGGGATAGTTTATGCACTCAGTCGTGCTTTTGAACTGGGGAGTTGATCGTTAAGTTTATGACAACAGTGTGAGGTCATCTAGATACTGAGTATTGATTGAAGAACATTTTTTAGTGATTCTAGTTGTTGAATGAAAAATACTAAGAAATTGTCAAAAAACCACAGATTTATTGATACTTAGAAAGACCGGTTTCGGTTATTACACCATTGTCAATCTCTGATAAACAATGTTTAGAGTTTATCAGAGATTGACAATTGTGTAATAACCGAAACCGGTCTTTCCAAGTATCAATAAATCTGTGGTTTTTTGATAATTTTTTAGTCTTTCCAATTTCTACTCATTGATAACTTGAATCGATTACTTGAATTCTCCGTCAATGAAAATCCAGTCTACTATACCATCAACTATACTACAACAACTAGAATCTTTTTGTGTAGTTGAGAAGTTGATATTGTGGTAATTATTCATATTGAATGGAAAAGACTAAGAAATTATCAAAAAACCACAGATTTATTGATACTTAGAAAGACCGGTTTCGGTTATTACACCATTGTCAATCTCTGATAAACAATGTACAACAACTAGAATCTTTTTGTGTAGTTGAGAAGTTGATATTGTGGTTATTATTCATATTGAATGGAAAAGAATAAGAAATTGTCAAAAAACCACAGATTTATTGATACTTGGAAAGACCGGTTTCGGTTATTACACCATTGTCAATCTCTGATAAACAATGTACAACAACTAGAATCTTTTTGTGTAGTTGAGAAGCTGATATTGTGGTAACTATTCATATTGAATGAAAAAGAATAAGAAATTGTCAAAAAACCACAGATTTATTGATACTTAGAAAGACCGGTTTCGGCTATTACACCATTGTCAATCTCTGATAAACAATGTTTAGAGTTTACCAGAGATTGACAATGGTGTAATAACTTTCTAAGTATCAATAAATCTGTGGTTTTTTGACATTCTCTCATTCTTTTTCATTCAACAATGTTTATTGATTGATTGATTGATTGAGTACTTTATTTATGTAGATTACAATATATACTGGCTTATACACTTATATACAGTAGCTTACAATACAGCAAAATTATAGATGAATTTACATAATATAGACTAAGAAAATAATTATTGAACTGTATATGATATGAAAAAGCAATTTGTAATATAATAATTATATTGTTATGCATCTACTTAAATTGGCGGAGCTTTGGACATATCAGAGTTTTATCAGAGTTTATCAGAGATTGACAATGGTGTAATAACCGAAACCGGTCTTTCTAAGTATCAATAAATCTGTGGTTTTTTGACAATTTCTTAGTCTTTTTCATTCAATATGAATAATTACCACAATATCAACTTCTCAACTACACAAAAAGATTCTAAAGTGCGAGATAAATTACTTTTAACACGGCTCTTTCTCGAAGACGGAGAGGTCCGATGCTCTATCCTCCACTAATCACTCCCACTACCTAGCAGCATTCTCCTTCTTTTGTGTCTGAGTGAGAGAGCTTTGTAACGCGACGCGGCAACACTCCCCTCCATATATTGCAGTATATTGGTTTGTGTATGTTACGGAGATGTGTTCATCACAAGAACATGAAGCAAAATGACACGGCGCATCCAATTGTGTGCAGGATGTCCGTCTGTGTCTACGCTACATACTGTGGAGGGAGAAATGGGTTTCTCCTCTTCATGTTAGAAGTAATTTATCTCGCACTTTAGTTGTTGTAGTATAGGTGATGGTATAGTAGACTGGATTTTCATTGACGGAGAATTCAAGTAATCTATAAGTTATCAATGAGTAGAAATATTTTGTTATGTTGCCAGTCAAGTGGATTTGAGAAGCGGGGAATTCGACTAACCACTAGCTTGCTGGTTTCGTTCAGTGATAGCAGCTACATGCAAGTCACATCGAGTTTCAATAGCAATTTTTAGATTTTCTTTTTTGGCTCAAGCATGATCTGAAGTGCACCACTAGCTTGCTGGTTCCGTTCAGTGAGAGCAGCTACATGCAAGTCACATCGAGATTCAATAGCAATTTTTAGATTTTCTTTTTTGGCTCAAGCATGATCTGACGTGCACCACTCGCTTGCTGGTTTCGTTCAGTGAGAGCAGCTACATGCAAGTCACATCGAGTTTTAATGGCAATTTTTAGATTTTCATTTTTGGCTCAAGCATGATCTGACTTGTTCTTGCACATTATATGCATTCAATGTGATCACACCCTTAAGATGCGTACATACTTAAGCGCCTCGAATACGAGCATTTCACTTTTCACCAGCTGGATATATTTGTGATTGTATATGAACAGTAAAGTGCAGATTATAGTACAGAGTATCGTAGCATCAGTTTACAAAAAGTAAAATGTGCGTCTTCGTGGTGCTCAAGTCTGTACGCACCTTTGGAGTTGAAGTTGATTATTATTGAAGATATCAAATGTTATCAACACTATCAATGTAAGTTGAAAGTTCAATGTAATGAGTGTAATCATTCTATATACTATATTCGGTATTTAATCAAATCCAAAATTTCTAGTTTATTTATTTCTGGACTGAAAAGTGGACTCAAATCAATTCAAGTGGATAGCATAACCTAAATTTTTATTCATTCATAACTCTACCTTCATTGTATTATCATTCATCCCATCATCATCACCTAGGCTTGAAATACTTCTAGAAAGTCGCCTTTGTAAAATAATAAATAATAAAATAAAAATCGTTTAATGTATAAAATAGTTGATCATTGTGCCGGTTGCACAAAAGCCGGTTAAATTTTAATTGTAATTAATTCCACGAGAAGCAATCAGAGAAACCGCATCATCAAAAATGCCTTCTCTGATTGGTTCTCGTGGAATTAATCACGGTTAAAACTTAACCGGATTTTGTGCAACCGGGTGTTGAAAGTGTTAAAACGAATTCGTTCATGCCCTTTCCATGATTTTAGTACGTATACAATTCATCAAGCAATTCTTTGTAGAGCATGATACATTGACGTCATGATCAACTGTGACATTTTCGTATTTATCAAGCCCGATACAGGAGAGGCAGCCGAGAGACGCTGTTTTGTTGGCGGAATTCTCGGGGGATTAAATTAGTTGTTGCGTTGCGTAAGGGCGCAACTCTAGGCCAGGGCAAAAACACTTTCTTCCAAGTTCACGTGCCTCGGTCGGTCCACACGCCGCCGATGCTCCGTGACCGGAAAAGCGGCTCGAAACACGTCCCGTCGACGGAACAGGGCTTATAAATCTTGCCAATGACAGGTCATGATGGATTGTCGTCGTCTGAGCTCACCGAGAAGAGTCCCCGGATGAGATATAATATTAAAAATATCCTCCCCACTAACTCTCTACCAAAACGTTAATTTCATTGATTAAACTAAGGATGTATTTATAAATGGAAATATTGTAAAAGTTTTAATTAATATGGATATTTAAGAGAAAAAAACAGAAAAATAATAAAGTAAAATAATTATATAGGTAGATAAGATCAAATTATTGATTAATAAAATGGAGTAGGCTGAAAGTAGATCAGGGTAATCAACTTTCAGTAATATACAGAAGTATGCAGTGGATGATTAAAATAACATGAGTTATGAGGAGAAGGAGAATGAGAGGAAAAAGGAGGAGAAGAAGAAAAAGAATTATGAGGAGACGGAGAATGAGAGGAAAAAGGAGGCGAAGAAGAAAAAGAAGAAGAGGAAAAAGAAAAAGAAGAAGGAGGAGGAGGAGAAGAAAAAGAAGTAGTAGCTGAGAAATTGAATATGTTTTAAGGAAATGAGAAGTAGTGATGAGGAAGACCAGTGGGGGCCAATATCGAAAATGAAGAAAAACTGAAAACAGAAGAAAAACGGAGAGGATGTGATCAGGATAAGAGAAAGAAGACGATAAATAAGAGAGAAGAAAAACGAAATCAAGCCAGTAAACAAGATGAAGGAACAGTGAGAAGAAGATGAAAAGACGATGAACAACAAGGTGAGCATAGAATAGAACAGAGATAAGCGAAATCAGTTTGGAATACATATCTGGGAAGAACAGAGATGAACACGGATCAAAGGCCTGAATAAATGGTGAGTACAATGCCGCCTGACTGAGAAACATGGATGATGGCCCTCTACCTTTGCCGTGTGTTGACTTACAGTGGGGCACATCTCTGACTACAATCGATTTTAGCCCTGCCGTCCTAGTCTGTCCCTTATCTTTCCTTCTCGTCCTATACTATCCCTTCTCATCTCTTCTTGTCTGTTAATGATTATCCTTATCTCGCCTCGTTTATTTTCATCTCTCTCTTTTCTTAATGTCCCTTCTTGTTTTTTCTTGTTGAATTTCAATAACTTGCTCATTCCTCATCTTTCTTCATTATTTAAGGCTGTGCAAAGGCTGAAAATAAACCATCTACTGGAGATATTTTTCATAGTTTTACGATTTGTGTATCATCAAGCTATAGAAATGAAAAAGTTTTCTCAGGAAAAAACTTTTTTCCGATCATTACTTTTTGAGGTATGAGCGCCTAAAGTTCACATTTTTGGGACAGTACATTTCAAATACGGTAAGAAATAAATTCATGAGATTCAGTGGATATGTTCTTTATGGCATTGATGATTGAACAAAACAAAAATTTCCTGAAAATGTCAATTTTTGATAAAGTTATTCAATTTACCAAGAAAGACCAAAAATAACTTTTTTTGAGTTATTTTTGGTCATTTTTAGTAAATTGAATGACTTCCTAAAAAAAACATATTTTCAAAAAAATTTTGTTTTGTTAAATAAACAATACCATGAAGAATTTATCCTCTAAATATCATGGATTTATCTCTTACCGAACTTGAAATGTTCTGTCCCAAAAATTTGAAGTTTAGGCGCTCATACCTCAAAAAGCAATGGTCGGAAAAAAGTTTTCTCCTGGGAAAACTTTTTCCTTTTTATAGCTTGATGATACACAAATCGTGAAAGTATGAAAAATATCTCCAGTAGATAGTTTATTTTTAGCCTTTGCACAGCCTTAATATTTTCGTCCCTTCTTGTATTTTCTAGTCTCTTCTTGTCTCTACCTTGATTCACCCTCCTTGTTTCTTTTCATCTCTCTTTTTCTCTTCATGTAACTTCTTGTTTTATCCTATTCAATTTTAAGTCCTTACTCTCCTTCATCTCTCTTCATTGCTTTCTTCTTGTCACATCTTGTCTCCTCTTGTTTCTTCCTTGATTCTCCCTCCTTCTTTCTTTGCATCTCTCTTTTCCTCTTCACGTCCCTTCTTGTTTTATCCTGTTCAATTTCAAGACCTTTCTCATTCTTCATCGCTCATACTTCTTGTCCCTTCTTGTCTCGTCTCTCCTTGTCACTTCACGTCCCTTCTTGTCCCTTCTTGTCTCTTCTTATCTCTCCTTTCATCTTCACGTCCCTCCTTGTCCCCTTTAGCTCTATCCTTTCTTTATCTTCTCCCATTTCATGTCCCTGCTCATTCCATCATATAGGTCTGGTCCCACCTTGTCACTGCTCATTTCATCATATAGGTCTGGTCCCACCTTGTCACTGCTCATCCCATCATAAATGCTTGTCCTCTCTTTGTCCTCGCCCTGTCCCTTATTGTCCCTCCTTGTCCTCTTGTCCTTTCTTGTCCCATCCTGTCCCATCTCAACTTATCTGAGGCGACTCGACTTTGCCGGTCTCTGCGGCATCATTTATTCATCCCTTCATTAGCGCTACATTAATTGCCAATAATTTGCTCCTGTACAGCTGGGCTTCATTTAACCGAATTCTGGACCTTCTGTGCTGCTTGATTGGAGCGTCACGTGTTCTTCTGTCGCATATAGCACTGGTTACAGTTGATAAAATGACAGGATTGCCGGTTGCTCTGATTGGTTCTTGTGAAATTAATCACGGTTAAAATTTAACCGGCTGTTGTGAAACCTGGCCTAAGACATTCAAATTTAGCTTGATTTTCAATATTAACTTTTCTATTTTAGGAGTAATGATTATTCAAGCACAATAAAAATGAATAATTATCGTCGTTTCAACACTTCAAGAGCTAACTGTTAATATATTGTGAATTGATGCTAGCTAAGTTTATTTTGTTCTTAAGATAATCATCCAATGATTATGAACTAACTCACATTAATTCAATATTGTCTATTTATTTTATTTACATTTGTAAATGGCTCTTGAAGAGTTGGAACTACACGTTTTCCAATTGTATTTGAGAAAGTATCAATTGTATTTAAGAATATTCACTTGTAATTGAGAGAATTTCAGATGTAGATGAGAATAGCCAATTGTATTTGGGAAGTGATCACATTTGATTGAGAGAAGTGAATTGTATTTGAGAAATCGTTGAATGTAAATGAGTAGATATCAATTGAAAATGTGAAAATTTTCCATTGACATGTCGTGACTCTTCTGTAGCCTACAGTACAGGTTTTATTTGAGCAGGAAAGGATACTGTACTACGTACACAGCATTCTAATTACTACCATAGACTTTGTATGGCGGCAAATTAATATGTCAGTGGTGGAAGTATTTCCCCTGTATTGTTTACGAATTATTAATAAGTATCATTTCTATGTATGTATTGGCAACGCGACTTTTGTCTCCAAAAATTTTGTGATATATTGCACTTGATGAAGATCAAATTCTCTATGTTTACGGCGCAATTTACTTTATCATCAATCAATTGAATCTCTTGATCAAACAATTCGGCTCCAATGGATTTTGGGCTTGGAAAGCATTTTTTTTTTTTCAAAAACTACTGTAGTAAAACTCGTAGACGTTTTATTGGAAAATTAATATATTATCATATTATTTTATATGAGTATAATTATGAAAAATATAAGTACTGAAGTACTGTTTTTTAAAATCATTTCCAAATTACAAACTCTCGATTTCAAATCGTATGTTCTCAAAATAAAATGATTCTTTCTCGAATAAAATTCACTATTCTCAATATTACAAGTGATGACTTCTCAAATACAATTGAATATTCTCATTTACATCTGACGTTTTCTCAAATACAAATGACTATTCTCAATTACAATTGATACTTGCTCAAATACAGTTGGAAAAGGTGTAGTTGTGATATAATGAAATAATGGATATTTGATAATGATTATTGAGTCTCAATAGCTTAATTATTTATGAAGTAACCAAATAACAAAACTGCGAGGAGATATTACTAGTGTTGAAAACTATTTCAATAGACGGTATAACAATATTTTGAATAATTCAGATTCAAAATTATACATAAGATTAGTCTACTTCCAATTGAGTTTTAGAATTATTTGAATAACACCACACATTATGCCGGTAATAATAATGATAATGCTGTTTATGAAAATACGAGATGAATGTCATTGTACTACTTTAGAGCAACCTGTACATCATAACTCATTAAACGATTTGAAAGATTAGGTTTTAGAGATAAAATTGCACTGTAAATTTGCTACTGAACTAGCTAGCATAATATTTTTGTGAGTCAATTTAAATATTTCAATTGAATCAATTCATAAATTTAAAACGTGTTGAATGAAAAAGACTAAGAAATTGTCAAAAAACCACTGATTTATTGATAATTAGAAAGACCGGTTTCGGTTATTACACCATTGTCAATCTCAGTGGTTTTTTGACAATTTCTTAGTCTTTTTCATTCAATATGAATAATTACCACAATATCAACTTCTCAACTACACAAAAAAAAAATTAAAACGTTTTAGTTCTTCAATTTTTTTAACCAAACTATTCAATTTCAATAATGCTATTTCGTCTGAGCTAGAAATACTCTTTGAGATTAATATCTCAGCAATTTCCGAGCACACATACTCGTATTTCGCAGCTCTTACGTAACTTTCCTCGTATGGAGTAGATGGAAACATTTTCCTTTAATGAATATTTAGTCGGATTTCTCATGAATATTTTCTGAGCAAACAGGGATTGTCGTGTTTCTAATGCCTTCCCAATTCAGGGAATAGAAAAGTAGTATGGAGAATATGTTCCCTTCCGGTACAAAGGAAGGAAAGGGGATGAGGGAAAAGCGAAGTGAAGGAATAGAGATGGGAGAGGGGAAGTGAGGAAAAAGAGAAGAGAGAAGGAAAAGGGAAAGAGGAAAGAGAGGGAAAGAATGAAGAGAAAAGAAAAATGAGAAGGGAAAAAGAGAAAAAGAGAGAAGAGCGGAGGAGAAGGGAAAGAGGAAAGAAGAGGAGGAGAAGGGGAAGAGGAAAGAGAGATGAGAGAGAAGAAAAAGGGATTGAAGAAAGAGAGGAGATGTGGGATAGGTGTAACCCCATCAATTGTCAGTACAGTATACATGTTTTATAATACTGTGAGGAACTTTCTACACGTGTAGTTGGGGATTTATCTTTGAATTTTCTATGACGTCGGGAAATTCGAGGTTGTTTTCAACCGTACTAACCGAGAAATTGGGGCACGCGTGGATAGTCGAGATCGAGATAGTCGATCTGATAGACTTTGTTGATAGTGGGCTGTTTTCGATGAGTCGAATAATCGCTGAAATGTTCAAATTGTGAATTGTGAATTTTCAAATTGTTATAAGAGTTACAATTAAGATTATGAAGATATAGCCACATTGTGGGTAGTCGGTTGTCTTTGATTAGCTAGAACAATCCCTTTATATCTATATAACTTCTTGAATAGTTTTTCAATAGTTCTGAGAGTTACAGATTAACGATTATCAAGGTCAAGAGAGCAATTTCTTTACGATATGAAAGGACGTAGGACATACTAAATTAAAAAAATATGCAAGTTCTTGAGCTTCAGGATTGGTGATGTCACCAAGTTTACAATAATTTGCAAAATTAGCCTAGGTTCAGCGAGATCAGGATAATATTGTGATTTTTCCGAAATCAGCTAGAAAACATTCAACTACAAATAAAGAAGCGATAGTTATTCAATCACGAGAAAAAGCTCAGTTTTCAGATTATAAGACTCCTGCAATTTCGAGCTTTTTATCATGACAGAAGCATCTATACAATGTCGAGTCAAAAGACATCTTCAAGGACCTTGTCAAAACGTATTGATGCAGTTAGGTATACGATCTCCATCGCATTTGTATTCATATTCCACGATTTATGATAGCTGAATAGGAACTAGATTGTGTGATTAATATTGAGTGACTCTATTGATAAATTTATCTATTTATTTAATCATTCAGAATTACACAACTTACAGAAAAGTACCTCAGGCTTATACGTCCAAAACGGTTCCAATTCTAATTTTTACAACAGTCCAAATAATGTATATCTAGGTTATGTGACTGATTTATTTATTTATTTAAATTCATTGTAACTGATGATGCTATTATGTTTGTCATTAACAATCTATTATCCTAGATTTATATTCTTCCTATTCTACTATCATCAAGATTCCAGGATGATACTGGCTATTCAACTTTCATTATCACTGATCCGATGTCATGTTGACTATTTGATCTATTCTACAATTCGACTGTCACTAGAAAAATACCATAGGCTTACGCCCAAAACGGTACAATTCTAATTTATACAAATGTAGGTTGGTTATGTGACTGATTTATTAAAATTTATTGTGACTGATGAGTGATGATGTAATTTGGTTGTAATTAAGCAATCATAATCTTACGACTTCTATTATTCCTATCTACTATCATCAATATTTCAGGATGATACTGGCTATTCATTTTTCATTATCCGATGTCATGTTGACAATTCTGATCGATTCGACTGTCACTAGTCGGATTATCCAATATGCAACTAAACAGAGGTCCGCCTAATTGGTCAAGACGTGTGACGTATCAATTGGCTCTGAATCAATGCAACTATGAGACTGGCCCTACTACAACAGATCTACAGATATAGGTGACCATAGAATGGTAATGGCTTTGATAATGTGTGAAGGGACGAATCAAGTATACTTTGATGGTAAAAGGTAACAAATACAGACATAAATGGAAAGGGACGAAGGAATGGAAAATGGACGAGGGAAATGGATGATAATGGTAAGGAGCGATGATACGGTAACAGTAAGGAGGTATGAAATGGTAATGATAATGGACCATGCAATGATAATGATGAAGACGTTGAAATGATAATAATTGAATCTGTTACCTCTCACAGTTAGCTCTAGCTTCCTCCCATTGCTGAGCGGGCTTTTATCACCTTGCTGCAAGCTGCTAATAATTAGTCATCTTGCCTGATTAATTAGTATGGCAACTGAATCGTGTATACGCTACCATGCATTACGCAAGGAATCTGTCAACCGTGTCTTTCAACAAATTGGGATACTGTCTGTTTACATTCCGAGATTGTCTTGAGTCCATATTCAAATGGAATAATTCCGTGGATGTTTTCAAATAATTTGAAACCTCTTAATTAATTAACTTCCGCATATCCAGAGCTCTTGGTTTTGTGGTGGAGTATCCTACTCTATGAGAATTTAGCATCGTCATATCTCTTAGAATTGAGAATCTCTTCAGAGCTCTTGATTTTGTGGTGAAGTATTGCATTCTACTTCTTGTGAATATATAACATCGTCGTATCTCTTAGAATTGAGAATCTCTTCAGAGCTCTTGATTTTGTAGTGAAGTATTGCAGTCTACTTCTTGTGAATATATACATCGTCGTATCTCTTTGAGAAATGAGATTCTCTTAATCAGTTAGCTTGCACATATTCCGAGTTCCTTCATGATTAATGTGTGAGGGAGTATTATTTGATCAGACCTTATTCTGAGTTTTGATTTATGGCAGAGTATTTGCGGAAAATGTGCTTGGTGTGACATAGAATCTAGTTTAATTAATTTACTGTGCTAGTTCTTGTTTC
>NC_052504.1:91696049-91722481 GCF_014356525.2 Nilaparvata lugens
TTTTGACTTTTTGAAGAAAGAAGCAAGCTCAAATGAAAAATATAGGCTCGCTTCGCTCGCCTGCTGATCCTATTTCTGGATGATCCAGTCGGTGGTCCGTGGAGCGGAGCCACTACCTCCGTAACAAAGCCATAGTGCATTCTGATGACATCAGCACAGGTAGGGCTATTCACCACCTCTCACACCAATAAAAATACTTATTCACACTTTTTGATTTCAGCTATCTATGTTATTATTGGTGTAGGAGCCCTACCTGTGCTGACGTCGTCACGAGAATGCACTATGGCTTTGTTAACAGAGGTAGTAGCAGAGCCCCTGGCTAGACGGATTAGGCGAGCTTAGCGAGTCTGCTGGCTAATAAATATATAAATATAGCTTGAAAGTGTGTTATAATATAAATATCTGTGAACAGTAGACCTCACGCAGTATTCTCATCCACAAGTACCTGATTGAAACTATAGACATTATGGAAATACAGCAATAGACTGGCTTCTCCACACATCTGTGTAATCACTTGTCAGCTGATTTATGATGAATAATTCTATAGACTGATTTTTAATCTTACATTGGCGTATGAAGGAGGCTCCTTTTTCCTTTTATATTATCCTTGAAATGCAAATTTCCAAAACCTTGTATATACGTCGACGCGCAATATTAAAAAAGGAACATACCTGTCAAATTTCATGAAAATCTATTACCGCGTTTCGCCGTAAATGCGCAACATATGAACATTTAAACTTTAAACATTAAGAGAAATGTCAAACCGTCGACTTGAATCTTAGACCTCACTTCGCTCGGTCAAATATATCTCTACATATACAATCATAGTCTGTGTATATAGGCTTGACGCCTGCTACCATCTAGCGGCGAAACGGGCAACTTTGTGAATGTGTAGTGCGCGGGCCAGAAGCAGATGAGTTGACTCGCAGATCACAGATGAGACAGTCAGTTTCAGTTTGCTCTGCTCGCTGTGCCAGTGAGTGTGATCCGTCGGCGGTACAAGTGTGTGAGTGTGCGGTGTGTGTCAAGTGTGAGTGAGTGTTAGTGCGCGAGTTGTTATCAGTCAGAAGCGACCACGGCGACGGGAAGCAATTCCAGGGTAGGAGGCTCGCTCAAATTTCGGGTGAGTTTGTCGGTTTGGTCGATTAGGGTTAAGAATAAAAACCTATCTAGAGTATCAGGTATATAGTGAGATTATGTTGCGGGGGATGTGTGTGTTTTTTTATACTCAACTTATTTATTGCATTTCATTTTAATACTTTGATTTATACTATTGTTTGGTCATTTTGAAGCCTAAATTTCGGGTGAGTTGCCGGCTTGGTCGATTAGGGTTACGATTAACTGCCTATCTAGAGTGCCAGGTAATTTATATTATAGTGGGGATTATGTTGCGGGGATGTGTGTTTTTTTTAAATACTCAACTCATCTATTGCATTTTATTCTAATACTATGATTAGATCATGAATCACAAATTTTGAACTATTTTTTGGTCATTTTGAAGCCTAAATTTTGGGTGAGTTGCCGGCTTGGTCGATTAGGGTTGCGATTAACTGCCTATCTAGAGTGCCAGGTAATTTATATTATAGTGGGGATTATGTTGCGGGGATGTGTGTTTTTTTTAATACTCAACTCATTTATTTCATTTTAATACTATCATTTGTACTATTTTTGGGTCATTTTGAAGCCTAAATTTTGGGTTAGTTTGCTGGTTAGTTCATTTAGGGTTGTGTTCGACTACCTACCTAGAGTGTCAGGTATTTATATAGTAGGATTATATCATGTTGAATGTGCCCTTTAAAATGTTCATCTATAGAGATTTTGGAATACTGTGTTTTTCAATTATTTTGGTGGTTTTGGAGTGTAACTTCTGGATAAGTGCCGGTACATTGGAGATCAGATTAACTACCTCTCTAGATTGTCAGGTATTAATAGAGTACGATTATATTATGGCGAATGTGCTTTTTAATATATTTATCTATAGAGATTTTGGAATACTGTGTTTTTCAATATTTTTTGATGGTTTTGGATTCTATTCTGGATAAGTTGCCGGTATATTAGAGATCAGATTAACAACCTCCCTAGAGTGTCAGGATATAGTAGGATTATATTATGGTGAATGTGCTTTTTAATATATTTATCTATAGAGATTTTTGAATAGTGTGTTTTTTAATATTTTTTTGTGGTTTTGGAGTCTAAATTTTGAATAAGTTGCCGGTAGATTTGAGTTCAGATTAACAACCTCCCTAGATTGTCAGGTATTAATGGAGTAGGATTAGGATTATATTATTATGTTGAATGTGCTTTTTAATATATTTATCTATAGAGATTTTGGAATACTGTGTTTTTCAATATTTCTTGGTGGTTTTGGAGTCTAAATTCTGGATAAGTTGACGGTATATTGGAGATCAGATTAACTACCTCTCTAGATTGTCAGGTATTAATAGAGTACGATTATATTATGGCGAATGTGCTTTTTAATATATTTATTTATAGAGATTTTGGAATACTGTGTTTTTCAAAATTGTTTGTGGTTTTGGAGTCTAAATTATGAATAAGTTGCCGGTAGATTAGAGATCAGATTAACAACCTCCCTAGAGTGTCAGGATATAGTAGGATTATATTATGGTGAATGTGCTTTTTAATATATTTATGTATAGATATTTTGGAATACTGTGTTTTTCAATAGTTTTTGTGGGTTTGGAGTTTAAATTAAGAATAAGTTGCCGGTAGATTAGAGATCAGATTAACAACCTCCCTAGATTGTCAGGTATTAATAGAGTAGGATTATATTATGGTGAATTTGCTTTTCAATATATTTATCTATGGAGATTTTGGAATACTGTGTTTCCAATATTTTTGGTTGTTTTGGATTCTATCCTGGATAAGTTGCCGGTATATTAGAGATAAGATTAACAACCTCCCTAGAGTGTCAGGAATTAATAGAGTACGATTATATTATGGCGAATGTGCTTTTCAATATATTTATCTATAGAGATTTTGGAATACTGTGTTTTTCCATATTTTTTTGTGGGTTTGGAGTTTTAATTACGAAAAAGTTGCCGGTAGATTAGAGTTCAGATTAACTACCTCCCTAGAGTGTCAGGATATAGTATGATTATATTATGGTGAATGTGCTTTTTAATATATTTATGTATAGAGATTTTGGAATACTGTGTTTTTCAATATTTTTTTGTGGTTTTGGAGTCTAAATTATGAATAAGTTGCCGGTAGATTAGAGTTCAGATTAACAACCTCTCTAGAGTGTCAGGTATTAATACAGTGAGATTTTGCCTTTTTTTCTGTAGGGCTACATTTGAATATAAATATGAGAACCCTTTTTCAGTTATTTCTTCACATGTTTCATGGCATTATTAGCGGAAGCATGTCGTGACGAAATAATTTAAAAAGGGTGCTCAGATTTATATTTCCATTTATATAGAGATTATCACTTTTTGTGAAGTTGAGGAGTTGATATTATGTTAATTATTCATATTGAATGAAAAAGACTACGAAATTGTCAAAAAACCACAGATTTATTGATACTAAGAAAGACCGGCTTCGGTTATCTTTCTAAGTATTAATAAATCTGTGGTTTTTTGACAATTTCGTTGTTTTTTTTTATTCAATATGAGATTATGTTATGAGGATGTACCTTTTAGAAATATCATTAGATATGGATTTAAACATTTCAGTTATACTGTGTTTATTTTCTGGTAATTTTGGGTAACTTGCTTGCCTTAGATATGGTTGAAGTGAATATTTATCAAGGGTATCAGATCTCAATATGGTAGGATCATGTTGTGGGGAGTAAACTCATAAAAATATTCAATTTTTTTATATGCTGTAATTTTTTATTATATGTTGTTGATTTCCATGTTAAAGTGTTGGATCAATATTATTATGGTTGAGATTAACAGCCTACCTGAGGTAGGCTATATTGTTAACATTTCTAGTGAAAAACTAATCAAGTTAATTGACCGAGCGAAGTGAGGTCTAAGATTCAAGTCGACGGTTTGGCATTTCTCTTAATGTTTAAATGTTAGAATGTTTAAATGTTTATATGTTGCGCATTTACGGCGAAACACGGTAATAGATTTTCATGAAATTTGACAGGTATGTTCCTTTTTTAATTACGCGTCGACGTATATACAAGGTTTTTGGAAATTTTGCATTTCAAGGATAATATAAAAGGAAAAAGGAGCCTCCTTCATACGCCATATTAGAGTAAGAATCAGACTATAGAATTATTCATCATAAATCAGCTGACAAGTGATTACACAGATGTGTGGAGAAGCCAGTCTATTGCTGTATTTTCATAAGGTCTATAGTATCAATCAGGTACTTTTGGATGAGAATACTGTGTGAGGTCTACTGTTCACAGAACTACTAGTAGTTTTTACACATAAAAGTAACACTTGCATTAGACGTCTCAACAATTCATGATGTTCTTGATGATCAGATGACGATGATGATGATGATGATGATTATGATGATGATGATGGTTATGATGATGATGATGGTTATGATGATGATGACTAGATAATGGGAGATTGATGATAATGATGATGATGATGATGTCAGGTTTGAAATAATTCTGCTGTTGCGGATCAGCCACGCGTGAAATGCTAATTACCCCACGCTTTCCCACACAATCAACAGTACAGATGGACCTGCTACAATAATTATTATTTCGATTCTGGTTTGTTTTCAAAATTCAACCAGAAAATCTATTGAAGTCCCGTACAGCTCTCCTGCTTCCAGTGATCACTCATCACTCAGGTTTACAACTGAATTGTATCTATTGTCTATGAATAAATAAATACGTCTCGTGAATAAATCACTGGATAAAATTAGAAGCCAGTGTCATTTTTCCATCATTCAAGTGACTTTTTATCCATCATTTCATTATTCAGCTGCTCTATTGCTATTGGAAAAGCCTTATATTACAAGTAAGATAAATACTCCACTCAAAGTTGTAGACTATACGTTTATGTTGTGGAACTTTCCAATCATTGGTATAAAATTTCAGCCCCAACTTCAAGCAACAATTTATGCATGAATTTTCTACAGCATATCATTCTCGATAAAATCATGGTATGTCGACGATTAAAATTTTGTTCTAAGGTACGTCTAAGTTAGTATGATATCAATTGATGAGTCTTAGGGCGTATTGTAGGAGTAGAACGTCCATTTCTCAATAATTTATCGTCCATATCTCAAGAATTCATTGATGATGATAAAATAGAAATGTAGGAAATATAACATGAAACAGCACAATTAATTTTGTATCTGTTTCTGTTTCGGTAAGTGAAAGACTGGATCAACACTGTTGGAATAGAGAATATTTTTATTTTTTCGTAAATGTATAATATCAATCTATAATACATGACCTTGTATTTATACCCTTTTCAAGTACATATATGCAACCAAAAACTAAATAGAACTCTCCGTCAATTTGAATCTGCCAATGACAACAAGAGTAGAGATGCGTCTAATCGGTTAGATTGAGTAGCGATGTAGGAATCAATGCCAATTTGTAAAAATAGCTTACTTCAAATAATTTATCGTTTATCGACCTGTACAACCTTCTTAATACCAGACGATCACAAACTATTGTTGAAGTATTCAACTGAGTGCATAATATAACGATACGTTTTCCTAGGAAATACATGTAATGAGAAAAGTCTGCAATTGTTATTTGAAACATGAAACATTTTTTTAATTTTGCGATACATTGACCTAATGAAATACAATTTTCATTTTGAATGAAAAAGACTAAGAAATTGTCAAAAAACCATTGATTTATTGTTTTATTTATTTATTTTTTACAATTTCTTAGTCTTTTTCATTCAATATGAATAATTACCACAATATCAACTTCTCAACTACACAATTTTCATTCCTTGTTTGAGAGATACACGAAGTAGTAGCTCCAATCAAATGAAATGAAAAAGATCTTATTCGCCCAAAAACTAGTACAATAACAGGAAAATCTGTCTCTTATCATCTAAACATAGAAATGTACAGTAATAATGATGTAACAAAATGATAAGATTCTTTTATAAGAATGAATAAAACAAAAAACGCCCCGAGGCCTAGCCTGTGTGGGGGGTATTTCTGTAATTGGATAAATTTATTATCCACTTTGAGCACCACTTTGGAAAACCTATGTTTCATTGTGTAGGTTACTGTGGATATTAAAAGGCAGCTACTTCTCTGTACCTTATTTACTCTTACCTGCAAAATAATATCTATGCACTCTTGTTATAAATGGATAAATAAAACACTCTCGACTACGGCAATTCCTATTCCTGTTATGAAGATCAGTTTTGAACTTTTAATAAAGCCAGAGTTATTTATTCACTGTTTAATAAAATTCTTGACGGTGACAATGACGTAAACAAGAAATTTCCCAAGAGACTTAACTCAACATCTTTATTGAAGATGTAAATACTTGAGTGCTCTGATGAGCAGCGAGCACTGAAATTATGAATAATTTTGTTGTGCTCGCTATTTTTTGCCTTTTCTCATGAAGATCTTATGAATACATATTTCAAACCTCAATATCAGTTTTTATCCTTCCAAGGAAACTAGGTGGAAATTTTCTTGATATGATACATTCCTCAACCTGAATATCAGTTCTTTATCTTTTTTAATAGACTAGTTGAAATTTCTCTCGATCTAATACATTTTTAAACCGGAATATAAATTCTTTATCCCTTTCCAGAGACAAGGTGGAAAATTTTTTGATTTAGTATATTTTTGAACCTGGATGTCAGTTATTTATCCTTTTTAAGAGACTAGGTAAACATTTTCTTGATATAATACATTTTAAACCTGAATATCAGTTCTTTATCCTTTTTAAGAGGCTAGGTGAGGTGAGAATTTTCTTGATAACCTGGATATCAGTTATTTATCCTTTTCAAGAGACTAGGTGAAAATTTTCTAGATCAAATACATTTTATAACCTGAATATCAGTTCTTTATCCTTTTTAAGAGGCTAGGTGAGAATTTTCTTGATATGTTACATTTTCAAACCTGATTACGGTATAAGCTTTTTATCCTTTTCAAGGAACTGGGTGAGAAATTTTTGATCTAATACATTTTTAAACCTGAATGTCAGTTCTTTATCCCTTTTAAGAGATTAGGTGAACATTTTCTTGATCTAATACATTCCTCAACCTGAATATCAGTTATTTATCTTTTACAAGAAACTAGGTGAAAATTTTCTAGATCAAATACATGTTATAACCTGAATATCAGCTCTTCATCCTCTTTAAGACTAGGTGAACATTTTCTTGATAATTATAATACATTTTTAAACCTGAATATGAATTTTGTATCCTTTTCAAGGAACAGGGTGAGAATTTTTTCGATCTAATACATTCCTCAACCTGAATATCAGTTCTTCATCTTTTTCAAGAGACTTGGTGAGAATTTCATGGATGTAATACATTTTCAATCCTGAATATGAGCTCTTTATCCTTTTCAAGAGACTAGGTGAGAGTTTCTTGATCTAATACATTCCTCAACCTGAATATCAGTTATTCATCCTTTCAGGGAAACTAGATGAGAATTTTATTGATTCTGATGAATTTTCAATCCAGAATATGAGCTCTTTATCCTTTTTAAGAGACTAGGTGAGAATTTTCATAAATAATACATGTTCAAACCTGAATATAAGCTCTTTATCCTTTCAAGATACCTGGTGATAACTCTCTTGATATTAAAAAAGTTGATGGTAGGCCTACTAAACACTTTTTTCATGTACAGTACTTAACTCTTTTTAGCAACATAACTTCTGAAACTCAAGGAAACAGGTCTTCAAGTTGAAATAAAGAGACTCAAGTGTATTGTTATCAAAATGTTCATCGGTCACTCAACCTCAACACATTGCGAGACAAAAAGTATTTTGACCGCTCACCCTAAGCCGTTGAAATGAGAGTGGTTTACAGAGAAATATCACGGCAACAGGAAAGATTCAGCGATAATAACTCTTTTGAAAATCGATTAATACCCATAATTCCGAGTAATCTTTTGACAAGAAGGTCTCAGCTGCAGCGAGACTCACCTCAATCCAACTTGGGCTGATTGGATCACCGATGAACGTGGAAAAACTTCTCTCTTTCTCATCTTCGACTTTTTCCTACTCCTCATTCTCTCTTAAACTCTCATCTTCGACCTATTCCATCTTTAACTTTTTCCCTGTAACTTCTTCTTTTCAGCCTCTTTCCATTTTTCATTCTCATCTGCGACCTTTTTTATTATCCCTCAGCTTTTCATCTTTCATTCTCATCCTTGACCTCTTCCTATCACACCTTCCTTTCAGCCAATATCCATTTTTCATTCTCATCTGCAACCTTTTTTCCTATTCCTCTGCCTTTCATCTTTAATTCTCATCCTTAACCTTTTTTATCACACATTCTTTTCAGTCTCTTTCCATTTTTCATTCTCATCTGCAACCTTTTCCCTATCCGTCTGCCTTTCATCTTTCATTCTCATCCTATTACTATTCCTATCACACCTTCTTTTCAGTCTATTTCCACTTCTCTTCCTCATCTTCCACCTTTTTTCCTATCCCTGTGTCTTTCATCTTTAATTCTCATCCTTGACCTCTCCCTATCACACCTTCTTTCCAGTCTCTTTCCATTTTTCATTCTCATCTTCAACATTTTTCCTATGCCTCTGCCTTTCATCTTCCATTCTCGTCCTTAACCTTTTCCTATCACACCTTCTTTTCAGCCTCTTTCCATTTATCATTCTCATCTTCAACCTTCTTTCTTATCCCTCTGCCCTTCATCTTTAATTCTCATCCTTAACCTCTTTTTATCACACCTTCTTTATAGTCTCTTTCCATTTTTCATTCTCATCTGCAACATTTTTTCATATCCCTCTGCCTTTCATCTTTCATTCTCATCCTTAACCTCTTTTTATCACACCTTCTTTTCAGGCTCTTTCCATTTTTCATTCTCATCTGCAACCTTTTTTCCTATCCCTCTGCCTTTCATCTTTCATTCTCATCCTTGACCTCTTCCTATCGCTCCTTCTTTTCAGCCTCTTTCCATTTTTCATTTTCATCTTCCACCTTTATTCCTATCCCTCTGCCTTTCATCTTTCATTCTCATCCTTGACCTCTCCCTATCACTCCTGTTTTCAGTCTCTTTCCATTTTTCATTCTCATCTTCGACTTTTTCCTACCCCTCATTCTTTCAGCGCTTTTCCACGGGTTGCCTTTCAAAGCGTGAAACTCATTTCAACTTTTCTTCTCCTTCAATCCCTCATCTCTCATCCATCTTCAACTCTGAATTCTTGTAACAATATTCATGGAAATATCGATTTCATTCCCCTTATTAAATTCGAGATAACTTTTGTTGGATGAAACTTTGATGAGGAATCTGACATGATCATGAAGTTTTCTTGTATCTTATCGAATATCTTAAACTTAAATTGATATGTTTTTTGAGAATACAAAATTTTCTCATTTCAGTCTAGTTCCAGTTTAATATCTACATAATTTACAAAGTGGGTTATTGAGAAAACCAATAATTTCAAAATTCAATAACAAAAATAAATAGAATTCATTGTTTCAAAGTATTGTTAAGAATTCAACTCTGCTTGCAGTTTAAGTGGTAGCTTTCAAATGATTGATCAGAGCTGGCGTCATGAGCTTGAAAAGGTAGCTTTTTTGAAAAAAAAAATAGTAGAATGCTGCTTGCTGTTCGATTTTAACATGGACATGAGTTTGAATCAAAATTCAGGTTGTTGTATACCCAGTTCCAATCAGAATTTCTACATTGTTGATTTTGAGACTTAATAGACTACTCAAACACAAAAAAATATTCTTACACTATTGGAATGTGCAGTTATGTATCTTTCAAGAATTCACTTATTGTGTAGTTTAGAAGTTGATATTGTGGTAATTCATATTTTTTATTTTATTTATTTACAATGTAAATGAAACTTACGTAATAACATTGGTAGACAAAATTATAAGGTAGTCATTGTGCTATTTCTCTTCCAAATTTATAGGTGTCAAAGTCCAAGATAAGTTAAGAATCTCACGCATACAATTTTTAAAAACAATTTAGTTCAAAATAAACATGAAAACTATAAATTTTGAATTTAGATGGCTTGAATTTATAAATTGATTAGAAATATTACACTCAATTACCACTTGCAACGAATAATATTGAGATATTTAAGAAAATTTGAAACTATTGAAGAAACACAAACTTGTAGATACTGTTTATCCTATTATCTTTTATTGACCAAATAATCTGCATACTCTTCCATGTGCGTGTACGATAAAATCATAACTGATTAAATGAAAAAGACTAAGAAATTGTCGAAAAATCACAGATTTATTGAAACTTAGAAAGATCTATTGACCTTAGCGAACCGAAACCGGTCTTTCTAAGTATCTTTGAATCTGTGGTTTTTTGACAATTTCTTAGTCTTTTTCTTTCAAGACTCCACAAATGATTCCACGTAATCATCCATCCCTCTATTACTTTTCACGATCTATCTCCTTTAATTCTTCTCTCTCAATCTCTTTTTAAATCAATCTGCCTTATCTCTTCCATTTCTCTCCCAAACCTCTCTCATCTTTCATCCATCCTATTCCTCTCAACTCAACTTTTATCCAACTCTTAAATCCATTTAACGCTGACCACAAATTTGGGCCACAGATTGTTTATTCAATCAATTCTCTTACTTTCTCCTTCTATTTCATATTTGAGTTTCTTTATTCATCCACCTCTCACCCTTCATTCTCTCTCATCTTCCTCCATACCTATCTATGTCTATCTATTTCTCTTTCCTTTTTCCTTCTCTCTTAATCCTGATCTACTTTCAGCCTACTCCATTTTATAAATCAATAATTTGATCTTATCTACCTATATAATTATTTTACTTTATTATTTTTCTGTTTTTTTTCTCTCAAATATTCATATTAATTAAAACTTTACAATATTTCTATTCATAAATAAATCCTTAGTTTAATCAATTAAATTAACGTTTTGGTAGAGAGTTAGTGGGAAGGATATTTTTAATATTCTTTCCGAAGAATAGACATTGATATGTCCAAAGCTCCACCAATTTATGTAGATGTATTAAAAATATTATCTGTAGTTATTCCAAATTGGTTTTTTCATATCATATACAGTTCAATAATTATTTTCTTAGTCTATACTATGTTAATTCATTTATAATTTTGCTCTATAGTAAGCTATTGTATATAAGAGTATAAGCCAGTATATATTGTAATCTACATGAAAAAAGTACTCAATCAATCAATCTTTTAACCATCTATTCTCCCAACTCTTATTCAAGATTCAAGCCACAGATTGTTTAATTAGTCTATGCTCTGACTCTCTCCTATCTGATTTTTGTTCCTTTTCCTTCATTCATCCACCTCTCACATCATTCTCTCTCATCTTCCCCCATACCTATTTATGCCTATCTCTTTCCTCTTTCCTTTCCCCTTGACTCTCCAACCAATCTATCCTTGCAATCCTTATCTCTCTCTCTCCTTGTGATTCTTGCAATTTATCGTGTCTATCTTTTTCCTTTCCTCTTCTCTCTTTCAAACTCTTCAATCCTTGTAACCCTTCTCTCTCTCCCCTTGTGATTCTTGCAAATTCATTTTGTATAATCTCTTTTCTCTTTCCTTTTCCCTTCTCTCTCTTACCCTTCTACCCTTGTAACTCTTCTCTCTCTCCTAGTAATTCTTGCAATTCATTGTGTCTATCTTTTTCCTTTCCTCTTCTCTCTTTCAAACCCTTCAATCGTTGTAACCCCTCTCTCTCTCTCCACTTGTGATTCTTGCAATTCATTATGTCTATCTCTTTTCTCTTTCCTTTTCCCTTCTCTCTCTCAAACCCTTCTACCCTTGTAACTCTTCTCTCTCTCCTAGTAATTCATGCAATTCATTGTGTCTATCTTTTTCCTTTCCTCTTCTCTCTTTCAAACTCTTCAATCCTTGTAACCTCTCTCTCTCTCCACTTGTGATTCTTGCAAATTCATTATGTCTATCTCTTTCCTCTCTCTCTTTTCCCTTCTCTCTCTCAAACCCTTCTATCCTTTTAACCCTTCTCTCTCTCCTTGTAAGTCTTGCAAAAACAGTATTCATAAGTGGACCTCACCAAAGGACTGCTGTAGGCCTGGCGACCGAATTGAATCGTTGCAATAATTATAATCCGCTCGCTATTTACGCGTCCCGCGAGATTGCCCCAGGCATTGTGAACTGTTTTGCCATTGTAGTGAATTCACGGATTGTTCACAGAGAGTCAATAGCGAGTTGTGGTCGAATATATGAGCGGCTCACTCATTGAAACGCCCTGTATGCATCACCTCATTCTCTTGTTTATGCCTCGGTTGGACCATTTGTTGGATACAGTAGCATTATTATTTTGTTGAATAGAGATTGTGATGTATTCAAGGAATATTGGCATTACATCAGTCAATCATGATTATTCGTTGCTTAAGGGGCGTTTACATTAGTCAAATTCAAGTTTCGTCGGTATTTTGACGTTTGAAGTTTTTATAAAATAATTTTAAAGTTTATTTAACTTTAAATAAGTTTAAAGTCTTCTTTTTATGAAAGAGATTTTTTTTTGACATTTGTCACATGCTTAAGGGGCGTAAGCATTAGTAAAGTTTACTTGGATTCAAGTATTATTGACGTTTGTCTAGAATGAATGCATGTTGCAATCTTGAAGTTAACTTTACAAGAACAGAAACTTGAATCCACCATACCAATGTTTTGTCGATCCCTTATTCAAGTTTTGTCGATTCAAGTTGATGTTGAACAAGTTCGAATTTTGGATTCAACTTGAATCTTGAAGGTACAATCCAATCTACAAATTGAAAAATGAGATGAAAAGTTGTCGGTCAATGTGCAGAATGTATGAAACAGCTAAATAGTAGAGTATTCTGCAAGAAAATTATCAGATAAGATTAAATTAGATTTCTTTATTTGCATAAACAAAATAAATTCATACATGGAGACAACAGGTTAAAACCTTATATGTCACCTTGAAACATTACAACATTCTTCATTCAAAATTAGATTTAAAATAATAAATAAATTTCTTTTATTTATGTATGTTACAATATTTAATGGCTTAATTTATATTAAATGTGTAAAATGTATGAAACAGCTAAATAGTAGAGTATTTTGCAAGAAAATTATCAGATAGATTAAATTAGATTTCTTTATTTGCATAAATAAAATGTTTACAAGAACAAAAGTTTACAAGATATGTTTACAAGGTAAGCTAATTATTCCGAATTTTACAATGTATAAAAAATTAATCAATGAGAATAAAGATAAATTCATTAAATGACGATAATTATAATGTGTGATGTAACTTCATAAATCGGCGGTGTTTCAACAATAATTGTCGATTCTTTGAAAAGGATATAAAATATCCTTCCCATCAACACACGACCGGGTCGTGTGGGATGTAAGAAGAGAACTGCAGATTGATTACATCTTTTACTTCATAAATATATACTTTGATACGCCATTTTATTGTCTTTTTTCTCAAGGGCTACTTTTAATATAAATCTGAGTACCCTTTTAAATTATTTTTCCTACAGATACCCTGAAAAGTGGACCATTTCTGCACTAATTGCAGGCTGCAAAGAATCACTTTCCGCACTAGTGCGCAAAGTGAGTACTTTGCGTACTCCAGATTTGCAGCATGACAACGCGAAATAGTTAGTAGGTTATATGGAGCACCAGTGCAGCAAAATCGATATTAAGTTGGTAATACTCATAGTGAGGCCCACGTTATAATGGCAGTGAAGAACAACGTTCTATTTATTATGTCCTTGATTATAGTCATTTCAATGCTACATACATAAACCCCCTCAAGCAGTCACATGAATTTTCAATTGAATTACCAATCATTATAATTCAATTTTAAATAAATTGAGGTTTTTATCAATATAAAGTTACACAGAAAACATTTGATGGATTTCAGGAATTTTACCCATAATTACCCACTTTTCATATTCAATGGTAACTGTAGGAAAATTTAATGTGAATACGTGCGCAAAGTTCCTCTGCTGCACTCAACAACCATTCCGCCCTCGCCTACGGCTCGGGCGTAAACGTTTCTTTCGGTGCAGCAAACTGTCACTTTGCGCACTAGTTGCACAAATAACTATTGTGATAACATGTTTCGGACATTATTGCCATTTTCAAGATTTGAAAATTATACTTCTCAGGTTATGAGAACTTGAATTCAAGGAAACCTGACCATGTAAACAAACGCAGCTTTACTTCTTGATAATTATTGGTAAGAAGCACAGAATGTTTTGTGTTCAAGTAATATTGGTATTGCTTTTATTAAATGATTATTCACTACTTGGAACTCATTGTTAGAGTCATAGTCAGTTCTTAAGAATTAGGGATATATTGATATGATACATTTTCTATCAAAGAGAGATTGATTGATTGAGTACTTTATTTATGTAGATTACAATAATATACTGGCTTTTTAAACTTATATACAATAGCTTACAATACAGCCAAAATTTTAGATGAATTCACATAATATAGACTAAGAAACTGATTTTTGAACTGTATGAAAAAAGGAATTGGTAATAGCTATAGATAATATTGTTATGCATCTATATAAATTGGCGGAGCTCTTGGCTTGGCAAGGGATACATTGATATGATACATTTTCCATCAAAAAGAGAGAGATATTTGATATTTTTTATTTAATACATTTAATAATAATAAATAAATACAATATTTTACATTGCCTGGTCTGACAAGACTTATGGCAAACACTGGTAATAATAAACAAAATAATAACACTTCTATGATGAATAATCCATTACAATGATAATATATATTTGTGAAAATTCATGCTGAAAATGAAAATGTTGGTGATATTAATGAATTGAATCAGCATAATTCAGAGGGAAGTGAAAAATATGGAAAGTACAAGTGGGCGGATATAAGGGTTAGGAGAGGGGTAAGGATTGATTGATTGATTGAGTACTTTATTTATGTGGATTACAATATATACTGGCTTATACACTTATATACATAGCTTACAATACAGCACAATTATAGATGAATTTACATATATAGACTAAGAAAATATTATTGAACTGTATATGATATGAAAATGCAATTTGTAATATAATAACTATAGATAATAATTAAATTGTTATGCATCTTCATAAATTGGCGGAGCTTTGGACATATCAATGTCCATTCTTCGGAAAGAATATTGAAAATATCCTCCCCACTAACTCTCTACCAAAAAAGGATGTAGAATATGGAGGATTATGGATATAAAGGAACCCGGATTTTCGGTGGGGTTCCACCACTCTAGCACCTTGGGCTGTTGGGACGCTAGGACTGCTATTCTAGAGAGAGAGAGAGTAGAGTAGAATAGATTCTCTGCCTTTATTTTTTACCTAGGAGAGAGATTGATTGATTGATTATAGGCCTTTATTAGGGCGGAGTTAGGACTCCTGGTCCTCTCTGCCACACAACCCTCTACAAAAGAAGAAAAATTTACATAAGAATACAGAAATAATAGATTACATATTACGTAATAAGACTACATAAGATTAATATAAATAAAAAATAAAACTCTTAATCAAAATACAATTACATATAATAAAAGATAATTTAAACTTATTTTATTAATACAATTGGAAACAGTATTTCAAATTTCACTAGATAAATCCTATAGGAAAACCTATCTAATGAAGATCTAATCAAGTTGCCATTCACTTACACATGCCACAAAACAACCCTGAAAAGAAAGATTTTACAAAGGGTAATAATTATCATAAAACAATATAGGATGAAATATTTTTGTATCTGTAGTTGCATTAAAAGTAAAAAGGAGCTAAATTCATGAAGATTGATACAATCAATCATAGAGATTGATTGATTGATTATATGCCTTTATTAGGGCGGAATTAGGACTCTGGTCCTCTCTGCCACACAACCCTTTACAAAAGAAGACAATTTACATAAGAACAGAAAAAAATAGATTACATATTATGTAATAGAATACATAAGATTAATATAAAGTAAATAAAACTATTAATCAAAATACAATAACATATAATAAAAGAGAATTTTAAACTTTATTTATTTATACAATTGGAAACAATATTTCAAATTCCTAGATAAATCTAGAGAGAGAGAGATAGAAAATTGTTGAAAAAATAATTGAAAAGTGAAATGTAGTGATCTGAAGGTAATAGTGAACTATGAGTGAGGAAAGCCAAATGTTAGAGAGGAAGAGAGAGAGAGACCAACAAAGAATAGAGCCAGAGAAATGAGAGAGACAGGTATATGGTAGAGCACAATCCACAATAGCTACGATAATAAATTCACTCCACAAAACGGATTTTGTGAACACACCCGCCTCAATACCCAGCTCACTATGTTGAATGGCTGTACACCGCCACACGGATATTGTGCTTCAACAATCATGGTCATGTGACATGTACTACACACTCACTTACACCATGTGTCAGAAAGATAGAGAGTGAGAGAGAGAGAGAGAGAGAGAGAGATTATTGGTGTGAGTGTTGAGTGAGAGTGGTAGACAGTGAGAGTGAAGAGAATGATAGAGAGAGAGTGTGTGTGAAGAGAATGAGAGAGAGAGTGAGTGTGTGTTTGTGTGAAGAGAATGAGAGAGAGAGAGAGTGTGTGTGAAGAGAATGAGAGAGAGAAGAGAATGAGAGAGAGAGAGAGTGTGTGTGAAGAGAATGAGAGAGAGAAGAGAATGAGAGAGAGAGACAGAGGCATGAATGCCACAAACAGAAGCTGTTCGCTGTGTGGTCAACGCGATTCTGTCACAAGTGAGATTTTTTTATTTCAAAATTAGTTGAAAAAGTCTGCAGTCACCAGATTCGGAAATATGAGTTTTTCAACGATTATTATTCAAAATTGTGGAAATTTTATGATGCAATGCCAGTGACAGGGTATTTTCAGTGGAACATAAAAGGGAGAGATCAAACAGGTTGAGTTGTTGTGGAACGTGAAAGATGTGGAAAATATAACAAGTGAATGAAAATGGTTGGTAGTTTCTAGATAGAAGATGGGAAGATTTATGAAAATATTCTCAAATTTGATGAAGTAATGATTTTAAATCAATGATTCAAATTAAAGAGACATGAATGTGAGAGATCTAACATGTTTAGCTGTTGTGAGATGTGGAATATATGACAAGTAAGTGAAAAAGGTTGGTAGTTTCTAGATAGACGTTTGGAAGATTTATGAAACTATTATCAAATTTGATGAAGTGATGATCTTAAATGAATGATTGAAATTAATGAGACATAAAAGTGAGAGAATTAACATGTTGAGCTGTTGTGAAACTTAAATAATATGTGAAATCTAGCAATTGAATGGAAATGATTGATAGTTTCTGATGAATGAGAAAATCTACGAAAATTGCATAACATTCATGAAGTAATGATTTCAATGAGAGTTAAACGGAAGAGAAACAAGTTATGTTCTTGTGGAACGTCAATAATGTGAGAAATCGAACAAATGGAAATAATTGATATTCTCTTATATTCATTTGGACTACCCAAGATTTGAATTTGGATCCCCCCCCCAAAAAAAAGAATTACAAGGTCATAGTTCACGTCCAAACCCTCCCTATTCCCACCAACGCTGCTATTATTTGCTGTCTCAGCGCCTAGTCCGAGTCAGACAAGCATCCACCCTGTACTGCGGAGCTAGCTAGCTTGGGTAGCCCTTCGTTAAAGCACACAAGTTCACAATTGACAAGTCTCATGTCGGAACTATCCATAGCAAATAAATTCATGTACAGATGGAAACGGATTGGAAGTTGAATTTGTTCAAATGCTAATTAATGTATAATATTATTATTCAACGAAAATCCCAATTAAATGCCGAAAATCACCCCGAAGATTTGCAGTAGCAGAAGTCTTCTGGGTGATTTACAGCATTTAATTAGGATTTTCGTTTAATAATTATAATTCATGAACGGTATATAGGTCATTCACTGTATTTTTATATACAAGGTACTGATTCAAGTAAATACAAAAATTATGGCTTAGTATTGTTAAAAACCACTTCACTTATATGGGATACTTGTTCAAATTGATAAAAACAATATAAAACCTGTAGTACTCTTTATTAAAAACTTAAAATATTTTACGGCTAGTTTCGACCATAGGTCATTCTCAAGTTAAAATGTCATTAATATTATGTCGTTAAATGATCATGTAATAAGTGATTTAATTAATTTTAAATGTCATAATTTTAACTTGAAAGTCGTTAAATATTTTAAAGTTTTCAAAAAAGGGTACTAAAGTTTTATTAACTAATATTGTTTTCTAACTCTTTTTCTTTTTCATAACTTCTAGTCTGTAGATGCCGTTCTTTGTCACGCTTCATCCAATTCCGCACAGTTTTTCTCCTAGACTGACGGCGCCACTTGTGCTCCAGACAAAATATAATGAAATATTCAAGTAATATCGAAATAGTCCTCTGCCTTTATGGTTCCAGCTGGCTAGAGCCGACTTTTCGAGAATAAAATCATCTTTGAGAACGAAAAACTTGGAAAAATCTTCGTGAAACTAATTAAAAGAAGATTGGATATGGTTGGTTGAGAGGGGTGGGAGTTTTCAACACTCATTTCTTGTGATTGTTCCATTGGAATCTCGCTCTTTCCGCCATTGAATGGGGACATAATTATGCCATTTCAACACTCTCCTTGTTCCTCACTACCTTATGCTCTGATAAGATGAACAAGAACCGAGCAGTCAGCTGTTCGCTGGAAAGCCTGATAAAACTTGGAGCTCGACTGAAACAGAGTGTACTGAAGCATCTTGTAACTAATTGTTGTAAATGTGGGCCAACTTTTTTGGTCCTGAGCTTAAGTGATGCGTATTTGGGAAATAATAGAATGTTATCGAACAGAAGTTCAATTAGTTTTACATTGTTTCATCCCTTATTCTTCATCTTTATGAAAAACGTACATCATAAAAATGGTCATGAAAGAAAACTATGTAACTTTATGCTATTTCTCTCCCGAATTTATATGAATTCATTACATCACATTTCGTCATGCGGATTGGTGTCAACTATTATACAGAGTTGGTGAAAAGTCCGAGAACGGCTTAATATCTCACACAAAAAGGTTATTTGACGGTGGGTGTGATTGGGGATCCTACTCAAATTGAAAATACTACTTTACTATGACTCCAGAAATCTGGTCCGCCATCTTGGATCCGCCATACTGAATGCAACTTTATTTTTTCAAATAGAAAGGTGGTCATGCGATACATGATTTCGATAAGAAATCGGACTTTTTTCTCTCTTTTCTGCTTTGAATAGTATTGATTAATATTGTGAATATCTTCTGAATGGTTTGAGATATCGATGTGCGGTTTCTACCATTCATTTTTTCTTGAAATTTCGTATCGGTATCATGTATCACATGACCACCTTCCTATTTAAGAAAATAAATTTGCATTCAATATGGCGGATCCAAGATGGCGGACCAGATTTTTGAAGTCATAGTAAAGTAGTATTTTCAATTTGAGTAGGATCCCCAATCACACCCACCATCAAATTACATTTGTGTATGAGATATTAAGCCGTTCTCGGACTTTTCACCCACCTTATATATCATGAAAGAATGTAGATTGTCTTTTGTAGTGGATTTCCAAGATAAATACATCTAGAAGTTTGACCAACTCTTCCAATTCTAGAATGTCACCTCAAGCAGTGACAACTCCGTACAAAATTACTTCTGACTTGGAGGAATATGCGGCGCAGAGAAATAGAGGGAGATCAGCCAATTACAGTGATTAACAGAGTCATAGGTAGAAGCGCGGTTGCCATTGTGTCGATTAGAGTCAGTCGACTGAATGCTTCCAGAGAGGAAACTCCGTAAGTTTAACATGATCGCTTGAATACTCACTAGAAATTAGAGAATGCTGGTCGGTTCAGAACGGCAACTTCGCCGCCGCTGTATGCCTCTCTGCTGCGCATGTCCCTCTCAAGTCCAAAGTAATTTTGTACGGAGTATAGTAGTACTTTATTGACCTCCTTAACTTTCATAAATCTATCCTGAATTCTCTATTCTATATGCTATATGGGATATCATCCCATATCCTAAAATATCCTTCATCTATTTCGTGGGAAGTATATTTCTATAAGAAGTCTATAATTCAGTACATAATGATCAACTATTATTTTCTTTTGTCTTCATCTACTATTACTTTTTATTATAAGATAACTATTATCTTATTGTTGTATAAAAAAGTTCCTTTACTACGTGTTTGTTTGAACCATTTCGTAGTCAGTGTTGACAGTAAGAAATGAGTGAAAGTGGAATACATGTGACATAACATAACATGTGAGTAAGTGGATCATGATGTTGACCATTTTAATAATAATTATTGAAATACTTCATGATAATTAGTTCATGATGTAACAGCATCTTCGAACATGAACAGATTCTTGTTGATTTTTACTGTTTTGACCGATAAGAGTGTATGTACGGCACAATATGAGAGACTACCAGCGTCATAAAGCTTCACGGAAAGAACTACGTGGGCTATCGGCTTGAGATAACAGTAAAAGTTGCGACATAAACGCCCTATGCCATGGGATATCTACTTATGCTATTGTTTCTCTATGATAATATCTACATTGAACCTATGGCAACTCTTAATATCCAATCGATTCTCTACCATTCCTCAATACTCAGATCAATACTCAAGTAATAGATTAGTTGAACATAATTTTTTAATCCTTTCTTCAAATTACAACAAATTTAGTTAAGAAAAGACTCCCATCCCATCCAAGTAGATGCATCCAATATAATTACTCTAATACCGAATCGATTCTTCATCACTCTCTTTAATACTCCAACATTCCATTTAATAAAGGCAATTGTTCAATTCAATTCAATTCCCACACCGAATTAAACTTTTTGATGAAAATTATCCCACTGTTACAATTCGGTAGGCTTATTCTATATTACGTTATTGTTCAAAACCACTCGGTGGCATGTTAATTATTAGGAGCAGAATTGTGCGTGCTAATATCAGTTGTAACAGGAGCGATTAAATGGGATTAAAAAAGGGCTCTGCCGGTTAATTGATCGATTGCAAATTTACGAGAGAACTAATTAATTTCAGGGTTGATATCGAGCTCTGATGTGAACAATATAATCATCGTTCCGATAATGTGATCCTCTCTAACATGATTAGGACGGTTGAAATGTCATTCGGGTTTTAGCAGGTCAAATCGTCAAATGCATATTATATTCAGACAATTTCTATTCTTTATTATGGGAGATGGCAGTGTTTTGTCATAGAGCTTATATTTTTTTGCATAGATGGTTGCCCTTATGCTGCTGCAATTTCAACCTTTCTGACGAGACTGAATAATGTATACTATTTCTATTACATAATAATCCGATTCAAAAAATTCAAATGCTGCCTATTGAAAAAGATATATATTCCCTGGAAACTTAGATTTCACAGTACTTTGTATAAGAAGTAAAAACATCGGTGATTCGTAGAAATTTTCACTTTTACTCTCACTCCTGAATAAGATTTTCCGTACTACGAAGTCCGAAATGAAAACCATTTTCCTCAACACAATTTTACATTAAAAAGCCAAAAATGAAAATTAAAAACAGAAAAAGAAAAAAATGTTGTTGAAAATTTTAGATATCCGAAGAAAGTATCGTAGATTAGAATAGAATATTTTATTTGTGTTTGTTCCTATGAAACATACGAAGAGGTTGGTATATAATCAATATATTAATTACAGTGTCAATGTGAATTGTGACCTTGAAAAGCAGAAGTATATCACTGCCAATTTGATAATAACCTGCTAAGCAATCCAGAAAGTTTTTTCAGTTTGAATGTTTATAATCGTCTCTTGAGAATTTATATCACTCTAAATCATCAGAATGGACATTGATATGTCCAAAGCTCCGCCAATTTATGTAGATGCATAACAATATTATCTATAGTTATCACAAATTGCTTTTTTCATATCATATACAGTTGAATAATAGTTTTCATTCAAGTTACGTAAGTAGCATAACCTTTAGACTGTGTATTCCAAATTAAGTTTGAAGCAGTTTTGGGCAAATGCCTGTTGTTTTTACCTGAGTTGTATTGCTTATGAATGTTCACTGAGCAATGATCAGTGTGTTATGTTACACGTTGGTTACAGCTTTGTTTGAGCCAGCTATCCAATTATTAAAATTATTAAAATTATATTATGTAAATTCATCTATAATTCTGCTGTATTGTAAGCTATTGTATATAAGTGTACAAGTGTAATCTACATTAATAAAGTACTCAATCAATCAATCATTCACAAATTGTCTATATTTCAAATAACCGGAGAAGTACGAGAAACTTCTATCCAATTTGGTAGCCGAGTCAATACACAATAGATTTCTGTAGTTTTCCTCATTCCCGTCATCATCTTTAAGATATTCAGCCAAGAACGTCCTCTGCGGTGTTCAAACGTAGGGCATCCGAAAAGAGCTTGAAAGAGATTATTGTCAGCTAGTTGATTACACATGGTGCATAAACTGCATATCTCCTCACTTGAGAAAGTCGCTGTGCATCCCTTATAGTAGATTGTAGAGTGGTTTGGTTGGGCTAATCTCAGTTGGCTGATGAGACGCATTTTCCAAATATTTCTTCTCCGAAGATCGTTGAAGTATTGATCTATAGAATCAGAATTTACAGAATCATTTATTCATTTATTTATTCACTTTTTATAAAACACTATAATCATATACAATTATGATATTGGAAGAAAAACTAGGCTGATCCTGTACTATTTCTCTCCAAAAATTTCGATGAAATGTTAATATTGTCAAAAGGTTATGAGGTTATGTAATCACACTTCTTCGTCACTTTCTGAAGGTTGATGTTTCACTCTAAATGAATCATGGAATGTGAGAAATGAATCCAGTGGAAATTTGTCAGATTATTACAGGATTGAAAAGTGAATCTGATCTCTCAGGTGTATTGACTACCTTAATATTTATTACCCCAGTTGGGGCTTGGAAAAGGTCAACTACCCACTCAGAAATTTCCAGAACCTTATCATCACGTAGATCCGCAAGTGTTTGAAGAGTTCCTCGGAATAGTTTGAACTCTCAACTTTTGAGAACATTGGGTTTTCTCTTACTCATTCACTTGAAACTCTAAAAATTGTGAACTTCCACTTCAGTAAATATAAAAAATGTATTCTAATTAATTTGCACATAGTTGATATGAACCATATCAACTTATGGTTGTGTACAAAGTACCTAACTGGAATAAAAAAAATAAAGATGAGAACTTAAGATCGAGTGTTATGCATAGATTACTTTTACTTAGTGCTATACCCGGAGCCGTGGGGTCCCATCTGACCGAATCCCAAAAGGTCGAAGAGTATACTTTCCCATATGGTCGAATCCCATCTAGCCGATGAGATTCGATCAATTGCGACAAACTACAACATTTTTCTATCAAATGGGATTCGACTGTTTGAGAATCGGTCAGATGGGAAAATCAAATCTTCGACCTTTTGCGACAGTTGAGATTTTCGGCCAAATGAGATTACTATTAAAACTTTTCGATCATTTGGGATTCGACCATTGGGAAAGTATAAGTTTCAATTCTAACAATTGGGATTCTTCAATTTTCGATCTTTTGCGACAAAATAATAATTTCGACCAAATGGGATTCGGTCATTTGGCATGCCACCCCCGGAGCGAGGCTTCATAAGCGTTCTTTCAGGCATTCTCAGACGAGTCGTCAGGGCAGGAAGCTCTCCTACTGTCTGATTGGGTTGGGCTGCCGACTCGTCTGAGAACGCCTGAACGCTTCGTGTGGCTTGGCCCTTACTATTTGCAAGTTATTGATTCCATGTGATAAGGAACATTGGATAGGTTTTTATATTGATTCAGGGTATATCTTAAGGTGCGTACAGATTTACGCGCCGCGAACATGAGCAATTCACTTTTAATCAGCTGATGCCAAGCTTTTTATATCTTTATCTTACCGTTTCTGTAAAAATACAGATATAGTCAGCTGATTAAAAGTGAATGCTCATGTTCGCGGCGCGTATATCTGTACACACCTTGACACAGATTTTAATATATTTTATATAGATAAAATTCTGGTAAATTTGCTAAGGCGGGCGGTTCTAAACCTCTGAGTATCATTTAAAATATTCATTTTGGGTAGTACACCTCACTCGGGCTTATGCCCAGGTGTGCGCCTTTTATTTTGCTCTTTTCTATTTTTTTTTAGTTGATGGTTATTTTATTTTATTTATCGATTGAAGTTATTTCTGTAATTATACATAAGGTAAATTATGTAAACAAACAATTATGTTTTGTCATAGTTTTCCTATCCCGTACGTGTATAATAAACCAGTTCTTACCTTTATTATAGTATACATTAAGAAATACATCAATCGAACACCATTACATGAGAGAAGTCTCTTTTATCACAATATATTATGAACGACGAAATGCATCAATCGGACACCACTACATGAGAGTTTCTTCTTCTTTATTGATTTGCAAAATAAATAAATTTTGAATTGAACATTTTCTTACAAGAGGTGAGAGTTCAACGCCATAATTCATTGACCGAAGCGAAGCTGAGGTCTTAGTTTCGACTCGATCGGCTTTTGTCCGTTTGTTTGTTTGTACCGCAGTTACAGTCGCAGTTATTGTCCGATTTGGATGAATTTGGTATGCAAGTTCTTTGAAACAAGGCGCAGAAACGTAACGATTTTTGTATGTGTAACGTATGTGTTACGTATGTGTAACGATTTTTGGTAAGACCTCCGGTTTTTTTGTAATATTTAAAAAAACCCAAACTAACCTCAAAAGTTACTTCTTCGTATCTTTGAAGATACAGCAATTCATGTCCCTACTCTTTCGCATTCAATGTTACTAGTGCATAATGGTGTCCAAGAAGGTTAAAGCGTAGTTTGATTCACTGTGAAACCCAGATTCAAATCTCGTTCCGACCAGATTTTTTTTGCAGACGATACTAATTGTTTTATCTTATTCTAATAATATATCATTATAAAATTATTTTCATTACTATATAGAATAATTAAATGAATCTGATTATTATTATCAAATGATTTATCAAATATTTGGATAAATTATTTAAAAAAAATCTTTATATCAATACAAAAATAACTATTATTATCTATGTTACAGATAACTCAACTATTTTAGTTATTTATAATTATTGTATTTTATGCATTTTCTGTGCACTTTTGTGTCGTTCTACCGTGTCAAGTCTTTTTTTTCCTTCCGGTATGAGATCGGAAACCGATTTGTGAGCATTAACATTTTGCATAGGCATAGCAGGCCATAACATTGAATCCACTTTTCATGAAAAACATCATTAGCAACCTCCTGTCATTGTCACCAACAAACTCATCTTATTTAGAATCATTTTCCATTACACCATCGTCTACTGCATATTCCATTTTTGCGTCGGTTGACCGATTTCTTAAATTAATTTTCAGAAAAGTTGTAATATATGTTTATATTGTAAATATGGAGGCGATATAAAGGTACCTCCTTGATAAGTCCGGTGTCCCTGCAAACAGTGTCTCTAGCACTTTCAATGGAGAAAATAATAGATGACATGGCTAAATCTTCACAATATACTGTACTTACTGTACTGGCCCTTCTCATTAGATTGAAACTTGTATTTATTTATTTACTAGCCGTCAGGCTCGCTTCGCTCGCCATATCCGTCTAGCCAGGGGGCTCCGCCCCCTGGACCCCCGACTGGATCGTCCAAGAATGAGATTAGCAGGCTCGCTTCGCTCGCCTGCATTTTATCATGTTAGGACAATCCAGTCAGGGGTTCAGACTAAACGTCTGGCTAAACGGATATGACGAGCGAAGCGAGCCTGACGGCTAGTAATATAATATTCCCAGGATTGAAGTAGCAGTGCCCAATCAATTTTTCCGCGATAAATGCATTTAAATCTTCAACTTGGTGCCAACCTACAAAGTCAACTCAACTTAATGCCAACCTGACAAAATTATTATTTAGTTGCCAGTTAACAACTGTTTCGAAGAGGTACTCTATCTAGATTATAGTTCTATAGTAACATATGATATGGAAATTTCAATTATAATTAAGAGATTGGGAGAAGAAGAATATACATGCTAAAAGGTGAACTTTAAACCCTTAAAAACAACCCTTAGAGTTAAAATATTGCCAAAAGATTTCTTAGTGCGCCTCTAAAGGGTCAACTGAACATACCTACCAATTAGAACGTTTTTGGTCCGGTAGATTTTAGTTATGCGAGTGAGTGAGTGAGTGAGTGAGTGAGTGAGAGAGTGAGTGCCATTCGCTTTTATATATATAGATTTATTTATCGTTGATAT